>NW_027603332.1:0-17000 GCF_053455715.1 Rhinoraja longicauda
TTCCTTTACTGTTGCAAATGACAATTAAACACTCTTGAATCTTACCCAATGTCCTGACCATCGGTCATCATTATTAACCATATTGTTATTCACTTTGTGCAAACTGACAGCAACAATGACTTTATCAGCTGCAAGGGTAAACTTCTTACGGATTGGAGAGCTATTTAAAAATTACATAAAAAGTTTAAATCTAAGTGCAAACTCTGATCAAATCTCAGGCGCGACCCAAATTCTTACACACAGATGCTGATTGGCTGGGTAAATGTAAAAATTGTCCCTAGTGGGTGTAGGATAGTGTTAATGTACGGGGATCGCTGGGCGGCACGGACTTGGAGGGCCGAAAAGGCCTGTTTCCGGCTGTATATATATGATATGATAAGGAACCCAGTCAGGACAGAGAACGATACCCCAAATAATTAAACAACCTGAAAAGCCCAGAGATGCTCCAGTGGTTCCAAGGACGGCAGATAGAGTGAGGGCATTCTGAGTGCAGTCATGTCCTTGCAATTTTCATTGCATGTGGTCTAACTGTGGCACTGAGTGATGGTTACATACAAGACACAATAAACTGTGTTGAATAATTTGAAAAAACATTTCTTCACACAGAGTGGTGAATCTGTGGAATTCTCTGCCACAGAAGGTAGTTGAGGCCAGTTCATTGGCTATATTTAAGAGGGAGTTAGATGTGGCCCTTGTGCCTAAAGGAATCAGGGGGTATGGAGAGAAGGCAGGTACAGGTTACTGAGCTGGATGATCAGCCATGATCATATTGAATGGCGGTGCAGGCTTGAAGGGCCGAATGGCCGACTCCTGCACCTATTTTCTATGTTTCTATGAAAAGTGAAGGGCATGAATAGAGTGGATGTGGAGAGGTTGTTTCCACTAGTGGGAGGGCCTTGCACCAGAGGCCATAGCCTCAGAATAGAAGAACACACCTGTGAAAAGATGAGGAGGAATTTCTTTAGTCAGAGGGTGGTGATTCTGTGGAATTCATTGCCACCGATGGCTGTGGAGGTCATCACTGCATATTTTTAAGGAGGAGATTACAGATTCTTTATTAGTAAGGGTGCCAGGGGTTATAGCGAGAAGGCAGGAGAATGGGGTTGAGAGGGCAAGATCGATTAGCCATGATTGAATGGCGGAGTAAACGTGATTCTGCTCCTAAAACATATGAAGCAGCGAATGCTGGAATCTTAAGCAAAAAAACAAAGTGCTGGAGGAACTCAGCGGGTCAAGCGGCAGGATTGGACAGATGATGTTTTGGGTCAGGAACGAACCCGAAATGCTTCCTGTCCATTCCCTCCACACATGCTGCCTGACCCGCTGAGTTGCTGCTCAAAGGTATTTATTCACAAAATGCTGGAGTAACTCAGCAGGTCAGGCAGCATCTCAGGAGAGTAAGAATGGGTGACGTTTCGGGTCGTGACCCTTCTTCAGACTGCAGAGTTGCTTTCTCCCTTCACGGTTCAGAATATCGGCTCAAGTTGTGGAGAGAGGGACAGGATTGAAAGCTCCATCACATGACTGAGAAGCGACCCAACATCCAGCTATAGTAAACTTTAGAAAATGTTGATACCAATCAAAACAAATCTGCTGAACTGACGAAAGTATAAAACACATGTTAAGTGCCACCACCTTTTCCCTTGACAGAAATCTTTCACAGCCACTGTGTATTTCCAACATTTCCTATTTGTTTCCTGGACATTCGTATGTCCGGGACTGTCGTATGTTGAAAGGCTGGAGCAATTAGGCTTGTATACACTGGAATATAGAAGGATGAGGGGGGGTCTTATTGAAACATATAAGATAATTAGGGGATTGGACACATTAGAGGCAGGAAACATGTTCCCAATGTTGGGGGAGTCCAGAACAAGGGGCCACAGTTTAAGAATAAGGGGTGGGTCATTTAGAACGGAGATGAGGAAGAACTTTTTCGGTCAGAGAGTGGTGAAGGTGTGGAATTCTCTGCCTCAGAAGGCAGTGGAGGCCAGTTCGTTGGATGCTTTCAAGAGAGAGCTGGATAGAGCTCTTAAGGATAGCGGAGTGAGGGGGTATGGGGAGAAGGCAGGAACGGGGTACTGATTGAGAGTGATCAGCCATGATCGCATTGAATGGCGGTGCTGGCTCAAAGGGCTGAAGGGCACCTATTGTCTATTGTCTATTCCCAGGTCTCTGTGTCTCCGCAGTAGCCTCAGGGAAGACAAGAGGTTGTACATAGTCAGACTGACCAGGGAACTCATAGGTCTTGTTCCCAGCCTGCAAGGAATCAGCCGATCTCAGTCACTGCTCCCGCAGAGAAGACAGATGTGCTCAGTAATGCAATCCTGGCCCATGTTTGATGCTTAAAATTCCAACTGAATGGATGTCATGATCCCACGGAATGTCAGAACCCGATCCAGGTCCCGTTGAAGAACACCATTAAAATCACTTCCAGGATAATAATGTTGAAATTCATCGACCGCGACAGTCCACAAACTAGTTCAGCTTCAAACCTCAATCAGAGGCCTACCGACAGTTCGGTGTATGGCAATCTTCATTGCATGCATCTATACATACACACACGTGTAACGCACACAGGGCCGACACACACACGTGCACACACATGCATATCTGCACGCACCCACACGTTCACTCGCACATGTACATACATGTACACACAAATGCATAACGCACAGGGCCGACCGACAGTTCACTATCAAAGGTGATCGTTGTATGGCAGTGTTCATTGGATACATCTGTATACACACGTAACATACACACACACGTACATACATGTACACACACATGCAAAATGCAGACAAGGCTGACTGTATACACACACGGACACTCACGCGCTCACACACGTATGATGGATGCATCCGTACACACACACACACATGTAACACACACAGGGCCGAGCGACAGTTCACTATCAACGGTGATCGATGTATGGCAGTGTTCATTGGGTACATCTGTGCACACACTCAAACACACACAAGCGTAACACACACGGGGGTATGAAGAGAAAGCAACTTCAGATCCTGATTCCTGGGATCGCGGTGAATCACTGTGACTGTAAGCGGCTCTCACTGTCTGTCGGTCAGTCAGATCTGAAATCAGTTCTTACGCACATCTTCAACTTGCCTCGGTGGCTGGAGACGACGATTCTTGCTCTGTTGCACCAGTCACTGAAAACAAAGGAACACAACTAGTGAGTGATGTTGGAGGGGGCACAGCCGAGAGGGAAACAGACAGTAATAAATTATTGGGGGACGCACACAGTAATGTGTCCAGAGTGCACATGGTGCAAAACGGTAAAACAATATTTGAGAGAACATTCAGTAATAAATCATGATAGAGGGCTCGGTAAGTCCCACTGAGTTGCTCCAGCATTTTGGTCAATAAGTATCAGACGGCCTGTCTATCAGTGGAAAGGTAATCTTCTGATAGATAAAATGGTGAGAGGTGCAAAGTTTCAAGGAGATGTGCGAGGCAAGTTGTTTTTCTCGTTGTCACTTTACACGGAACGTACTGAGTGCCTGGACTATGCAAGGGTGGTGAATCTGTGGAATTCTTGGCCACAGAAGGCTGTGGAGGCAAAGCAGTGAATATATTTAAGGCAGAGATAGATAGATTCTTGATTAGTGCGGGTGTCAGAGGTTACGGGAGATTTCAATATGCAGGTAGACTGCGAAAGTCAGGTTGGTACTGGACCCTAAGAAAGGGAGTTTGTAGAGTGCCTCTGAGAAGGATTCTTAGAGCAGCTTGTACTGGAGCCCACCAGGGAGAAGGCAATTCTGGATTTAGTGTTGTGTAATGTACCGGATTTCATAAGGAAACTGAAGGTAAAGGAAACATTAGGAGGTAGTGACCATAATATGTTTTAATCTGCTATTTGAGAGAGAAGGTAAAATCAGAAGTGTCAGTATTGCAGTTGAACAAAGGGGACTATGGAGGCATGAGGGAGGAGCTGGCCAAAGTTGACTGGAAAGGGTCCCTAGCAGGGATGATGGTGGAACAGCAATGGCAGGAATTTCTGCGAATAATCCAGAAGATGCGGGATCATTTCATTCCAAAGAGGAAGAAAGATTCTAAGGGGAGTAAGAAGCAACTGGGTCTGACAAGGGAAGTCAAGGACAGTATAAAAATAAAAGAGAAACTTATAACATAGCAAAGATGAGTGGGAAGCCAGAGGATTGGGTAACTTTTAAAGAACAACAGAAGGTAACTAAAAAGGCAATACTGGGAGAATAGATGAAGTACGAAGGAAAGCTAGCCAAGAATATAAAGGATAATAAAAGCTTCTTTAGGTATGTGAAGAGGAAAAGATTAGTGAAGACAAATGTGGGTCCCTTGAAGACAGAAACAGGTGAATTTATTATGGGGAACAAGGAAATGGCAGACGAGTTGAAAAGGCACTTTGGTTCTTTATTCACTAAGAACGACACAAATAATCTCCCAGAAGTACTAGGGTACAGAGGATCTAGGGTGATGGAGGAACTGAAGGAAATTCACATCAGTCAAAATATCACGTTGGGAAGACCGATGGGACTGAAGGCTGATAAATCCCCAGTGTCTGGTCTGCATCCCAGGGTAGTCAAGGAGGTGGCTCTAGAAATCGTGGACGCATTGGTGATCATTTTACAATGTTCTATTGATTCTGGATCAGTTCCTGTGGATTGGAAGGTAGCTGATGTTATCCCACTTTTTAATAGAGAGAGAAAACAGGGGATTATAGACCAGTTAGCCTGACATCAGTGGTGGGGAAGTTGCTGGAGTCAATTATTAAAGATGTAATAACAGTGGATTTGGAGAGCAGTAAAAGGATCAGTCCAAGTCAGCATGGATTTATGAAGGGGAAATCTTGTTTGACTAATCTTCTGGAATTTTTTGAGGATGTAACAAGTAAAATGGATAAAGGAGAGACAGTGAATGTCGTGTATCTGGACTTTCAGAAAGCCTTTGATAAGGTCCCACACAGGAAATTAGTGGGCAAAATTAGAGCACGTGGTATTGGGGGTAGGATATTGATATGAATCGAAAATTGGGAGGTAGACAGGAAACAAAGGGTAGGAATTAATGGGTCCTTTTCAGAATTTCAGGCAGTGACCAGTGGGGTGCCGCAAGGCTTAGTCCTGTGACTGCAGCTATTTACAATATATTTATGATTTAGATGAAGGAATTAAAAGTAACATAAGCAAATTTACAGATGACACAAAGCTGGGTGGCAGAGTGAACTGTGAAGAGGCTATGAGGATGCAGGGTGACTTGGGTAGGTTGGGTGAGTGAGCAATGCATGGCAGATGCAGTATAATGTGGATAAATGTGAGGTTATCCACTTTGGTGGCAAGAACAAGGCAGATTATTATCTGAATAGTGTCAGATTAGGAAAAAGGGAAGTGCAACGAGATGTGGGTGTCCTTGTACATCAGTCACTGAAAGTAAGCATGCAGGTACAGCAGGCAGTGAAGGAGGCTAATGACATGTTGGCCTTCATGACGAGAGGATTTGAGTAGAGGAGGAAAGAGATGCTTCTGCAGTTGTACAGGGCCCTGGTGAGGCCATAGCTGGATATTGTGTGCAGTTTTGGTCTCCTAATTTGAGGAAGGACATTCTTGCTATTGAGGGAGAGCATCGTAGGTTCACGAGGTTAATTCCCAGGATGGCGGGACTGTGATATGATGCAAGATTGGAACGAATGGGCTTGTATTCACTGGAATTTAGAAGGATCAGAGCGGATCTTATAGAAACATAAGATTATTAAGACATTGGACAAGCTAGATGCTCCCGATGTTGGGGGAGTCCAGAAACAGGGGCCACAATTTTAGAATGAGAGCTAGGCCATTTAGAACTGAGATGAGGAAAAACTTTTTCACCCAGAGTTGTGAGTTTGTGGAATTCTCTGCCTCAGAAGGCAGTAGAGGCCGATTCACTGGATGCATTCAAAAGAGAGTCAGATAGGGCTCTTCGGGCTAGTGGAATCAAGGGATATGGGGAGAAGGCAGGAACGGGGGAGATTGTTGATGATCAACCATGATCACATTGAATGGCGGTGCTGGCTCGAAGGGCTGAATGGTCTGATCTTGCACTAATTTTTGATGTTTCTCTGTTATGGGGAGAAGGCAGGAGAATGGGGTGAGGGAGAGATGAATCAGCCATGAATGAATGGCGGAGTAGTCTTGATGGGCCAAATGGCCGAATCCTACTCCTGTCACTTATGATCTTATGAACCATATGTGGCTGTAGAGGTAGATGTGATAAAGGCGTGTACGAGGTAGTAAATAGGCACATGGATATGCAAGGAATGGAGAGGTATGGATGATATGCAGGTAGATAAGCGATGGTCTTGTCATCATGTTCATTGTGTGCTGAAGGGCCTGTCCTTGTGCTGTGCTGCTCCATGTTTTGTGTGTCGTTGCTTCACTCTCTCTGAGACTGCGTCGCTACAAACCATTGGTTTCGGTGACTTGCACCTGGCCACCTCTGGCCCAGATGTCGGTGACGGCCGTCATGACCGCCAGGCACCTGCCAAAGTCTTTGGCCGGACACCGGGCGGCGAGGGAGGAGAGTTTGCGAGCTACCTTGAGGGCCTGGCGGTATCGCTCCTGCTGCACCTTGGCCCGCTCACTCGGCGACGGGGGCGGGAGCTGACCGCCGAGGAAGTGCTCCTGCGTCCAGCGCGCGGCGCAGAGCGAGGGCTCAAAGAGGTCGGAGCCCAGCAGCCGCCGGAGAGCCAGGACGTGCCGGCACGGGAGCCTCATGGAGGTGCGGAAGGCACACTGGCAGCTGGCCTGGTCCGTCACCAGGGCCCGGCGCCGGCACACGGGCCAGGCCCTCTCGGCCTCCACGCTGAGAAAGGAGACCGACTCCGCTTCCTGCAGCTCTGTCCGCACCCGGCGGAAGGCGAAGTCGGTGAGCAGTGCCCGGTAGGAACACTCCGCGGAGTTGTCCTCTGGCCCTGCCGGGGGCTCACTCTGCAACACCCGCTGGTCGCACTCGGCCCGCACCGTGTCCACGGCCTTCAGGAGGTCCCGGGTGAAGGAGGTCACGTTGGAGAAGTCCTCGACCGCGGCCACCAGCCTCTGGCTCATCACCTGCACCCGCTGGAGGGTGCTGGTGAGGTAGCTCTCGTTCTAGTGCTTGAAGCCCTCCACCCACTGGCGGCGGGACCCGTGCCACGTCTTGTGGAAGTAGTCGACGGCGCTCTCCGCGTTGGAGTCCAGCAGCTGGCGGTACAGCAGGTCGTAGTCCTCAGTCGACGTGGCGTAACACATACTGTGCAGGATCTGCAGCAGCTGGCTCCTGGCGGGAAGAGGAGACAAGGTGAGGAACCTCCCGGTGCAGCACGGTGGCGTAGCGGGAGAGTTGCTGCCTTACAGTGCCAGTCCCAGGATCCATCCTGTCTACAGGCATTGTCTGTGTGGAGTTTGTACGTTCTCCCTGTGACCATGTGGGTTTCCTCCGGGTTCTCCGGTTTCCTCCCAAGTTCCATAGACGTGCAGGTTTGTACGTTAATTGGCCTCTGTAAATTGTCCCGTGTGTCGCCCAGAACTAGTGTGAACCAAAGATACTAGAGGAACAAGATGGACCACTCCGTTGAATTCGCCTATACTGAAGTGTAGTGTGCAAAGAAGCGGAACGTCCGCCATTTTAGTAAGCAAAACCCACCGTTCGCTCTGCCTCTCGCAGTGTAATCAGTGTTTTGGGGGAACAGTATGTGTGATGATACCATTAAAATGCAGAAAATAACATCTATCAATTCATACATTTTTGTTATTTTTTCTTTTAAAATGTTTCTGCAATTTTCTGCCCACTAAAATGGCGCCATGACCTTCTACGGTTTTTAACGTCGAGTGGTCTATCTTGTTCCTCCAGTATCTTTGGTGTGAACGGGTGATTAATGGTCAGCGTGGACTCAGTGGGGCAAAGGGCCCGTTTCCAATCTGTATTTCCGAAACTAAACCAAACTCTCACCTCAACAGTCCCCAGCGGCTACAAGAAAAACTCCACCGTTTCTTTCCCTACGAAAAATAAAGTGACCTCCTCAATGACTACTGAACAGTGGAGTCAAACAGCACCGAAATAGGCCTCTCGGCCCAACTCGTCCTTGCTGACCAACATGCCCCATCTAATGCTGACCAAGATGCCCCATCTAATGCTGACCAAGATGCCCCATCTAATGCTGACCAGATGCCCCATCTAATGCTGACCAAGATGCCCCATCTAATGCTGACCAAGATGCCCCATCTAATGCTGACCAAGATGCCCCATCTAATGCTGACCAGATGCCCCATCTACAGAAAGGGGAGAGGAGGGGGCAAAAGGGGAAGGAACAGGCAAAGGGGGAGAGGAGGGTGGAAAGGAGGGAGAGTGGGGCAGGGGTAGACTGGATTGTGCAGACCATGTTGAGGAATGAGTCGCACCCTTATCTGACCCACGCCGTGACAGGAGGAGGAATATTTTGGATAACCCAACCTCCCCCTCCCCCGCCCACTCCGGTCCCAGGATGGAATCACGATGCCAGAGCTTATTGTTGCCCGATGGTGGAGGAGAGGGGAAAGGAGGAGAGTAGAGGGAAGGAGAGGAGGCGGGAGGAGGAGAGTAGGGGGAAGAGGGGAGGACGGGGAAGGAGGAGGAAGGGTGAAGGAGAGGAGTGGGTGAAGGAGGGGAGGAGTGGGTGAAGGAGGGGTGGAGTGGGTGAAGGAGGGGTGGAGTGGGTGAGGAGGAGGAGGAAGAAACAGGAGTAGGGGAAAGGAGAGAAGGGGCGGAGGAGAAGAGGGAGATGGAGGAAGGAGGGGGAGAAAGAAAGAAGGGAAGGAGGAGCGGGTAAGAAAGAAGGAAAGAAGAAAGAGAGAGAGGGCAGAGAGTGGAGGAGATGGGACATGGGTAGACTGGATTGTGCAGAGGGATGAGAGTCACAACTTTACCAAACCAACACAATCTGACAGGAGGAGGAATATTTGGGCCCCCCACCCACCCGCCCGCTCCGCTCCGGCCCCACGAGGGAATGGCGGTGCCAGTGCTTACTGTTGCCCGGCGGTCACGTGCAGCTTCTCGGCGGTCACGTGGTCCTGGAAGACGCTCAGGGTGTGGGCGAGGCAGGCCAGCGGCTTGCAGTGGGGCAGCACGTCGGTCACCAGCTCCCCGTCACACGCCTGGCCGCCGACCACCACCGCCCGCGTTCCCTCCGCCGCCGGGTTCTTCTGCCTGAAGATGCGCAGAAGCTGCCGGACGGTCTCGCGCTCCTCGCTCTGCAGGAACCACAGGCACGCCAGCTCGCTCTCCCCGTTGCCGTCGATGGCCAGCAGCAGGTAGGTGGGCAGCCACAGGCCCGCCCAGCTGTAGGTGGCGCCCACCAGCAGCACCTCAGGGAACCTCTCGAAGGTTTGCTTCATGCGGCCGTCCTGGTAGTAGATGGCCTGCAACACGTTGGCCTTGTTCACCACCACCACCACCGTGCCGTCTGCAAGCAAACGCAGACAAGAGTTATAGAAACACAGAAAATAGGTGCAGGAGGCCATTTGGCCCTTCGAACCAGCACCGCTATTCAATGTGATCATGGCTGATCATCCACAATCAGTAACCGGTTCCTGCCTTCCCCCCATATCCCTTGATACCACTAGCGCCTAGAGCTCTATCTAACTCTCTTTTAAATTCATCCAGTGAATTGGCCTCCACTGCCTTCTGTGGCAGAGAATTCCACAAATTCATAACTCTCTGGGTGAAAAAGTGTCTTCTCACCTCAGTTTTAAATGGCCTCCCCTTTATTCTTACACTGTGTCCCCTGGTTCTGGACTCCCCCAAAATTGGGAACATTTTTCCTGCATCTAGCTTGTCCAGTCCTTTTATAATCTTATACGTCTCTTTAAGATCCCCTCTCATCCTTCTAAACTCCAGTGAATACATCCCCAGTCTTTCCTCATATGACAAGAACAGGCAGAACAAGGGACTGACCCACTCTCACCCTGGCCACAAACTCTTTGAAGTAGAAACACAGAAAATAGGTGCAGGAGTAGGCCATTCGGCCCTTCGAGCCAGTACCGCCATTCAATATGATCATGGCTGATCATCCAGAATCAGTACCCTGTTCTGACTTTCTCCCCATATCCCTTGATTCCATCAGCCCTAAGACCTACAGTGCAATCAGAAAGTATTCTGACCCCTTCACCTTTTCCACATTTTGTTACATTGCAGCCTTATTTTAAAATGGATTAAATTCTTTTTTTTAAATCATCAATCTACACACAATACCCCAGAATGAAGAAGCAAAAACAGGTGTGTAGAAATTTTTGCAAAGTAATTAAAAAGAAATAGCTGAAATATCACATTTACATAAGTTACCTTTGCTATGACGCTCAAAATTGAGCTTAGGTTCATTTTGTTTCCATTGATTATCCTTGAGATGTTTCTACAACTTGATTGGACTCCACCAGTGGTAAATTAAATTGATTGTACATGATTTGGAAAGGTACACACCTGTCTATATAAGGTCCCACAGTTGACAGTGCATGTCACAGCAAAAACCAAGACATGAAGACGAAGGAATTGTCCGTGGACCTCCAAGACAGGATTGTGTCGAGACACAGATCTGGGGAAGGGTATAAAACACTTTCTGCAGCATTGCAGGTCCCGAAGAGCACAGTGGCCTCCATCATTCCTAAATGGAAAAACTTTGGAACCACCAGGATTCTTCATAGAGCTGGCCACTCGGCCAAACTGAGCAATCAGGGGAGAAGGGCCTTGGTCAGGGAGGTGACCAAGAACCCGATGATCACTCTGACAGACCTCCAAAGTTCCTCTGTGAAGATGGGAGAACCTTCCAGAAGGCTAACTTTCCTGCAGCACTCCACCAGTCAGGCCTTTATGGTAGAATGGCCAGACGGAAGCCACTCCTCAGTAAAAGGCACATGATGGCCTGCTTGGAGTTTGCCAAAAGGCACCTAAAGGACTCTGACCATGAGAATGGATTCTGAAATGGATTCTGAACAAAGCACTGGTAACGCACAGTGGCATTGGTGATGTACGTTTGCCTTCATCGGTCGGTGCACTGAGTACAAGAGTCAGATAGTCAAGATGCAGCTCTATCAAACTCTGGAGAAACAAGGATCTGCAGGTGCTGGTTCATGACAAAAGACAAAGTGCGAGAGTAACTCAGCAGGTCAGGCAACATCTCTGGAGTTTCCCCTCGCCCCTGACTCTCGGTCTGAGTAAGAGTCTTGACCTGAAATGTCTCCTATTCTTTTTCTCCAGAGATGCTGCCTGACCCGCTGAGTTACTGCAGCATTTTGTGTCCATCTCCAGTGTAAACCAGCATCTGCAGTTCTTTCCCACACATGTCTGGAAAACATGGATACGTGATATTTCAGGTTGGGACCCTTCTTCAACTAATTGTGGCAAGTCGGGGGTAGGGGAGGAGGAGGAAGAAAGCTGGAAGAGAGATGGGGGCAGGACAAAGCCTTGCAAGTGACAGGTGGAGGAAGGAACTGCAGATGCAGCCTGGGTGGGGTGGGTGGGGTTACAGGAGGGAAGAGTCATCTAAAGAGAGCGTGGCACGATCCAAGAGTGATCCAATGAGAAAGTATTGGGGACACAGCGGTAGAGTTGCTGCCTTACAGCGCTACAGACCCGGGTTTCATCTTGACTGTGGGTGTGGTCTGTTTGGAGTTTGTACTTTCGTGGGTTTTCTCCGGGTGTTTCGGTTTCTGCCCACACTCCAAAGACTTGCAGTATTGTACGTTAATTGGTTTCAGTAAGTTGTAATAAGAAATTGCCGCTTGTGTGTGTAAGTTAGCGTACAGGATCATCGTGGGTCAGCACCATCTCGGTGGGCCGAACGGCCAGTTTCCACGCTGTATCTCTGAAGTCTAAAAGTCATTGACTATCCCAGGGGAGAGGAGGGAGCGATCTAGTGACAAGACAGTGCACTATCATGAGATGGGGGAAGGAGGATCCACACCCAATCCTCATCCATTTATTTGGAATATTGTGAGCAGTTCTGGCCCCATGTCTAAGGAAGGGTGTGCTGGCGGTGGAGAGGGTCCAGAGGAGGTTTACCAGAATGATACCAGGAATGTCTGGGTTAACATCTGATCAGTGTTTGACGGCACTGGGCCTGTACTCGCTGGAGTTTAGAACGATGAGGAGGGGCCTCGTTGAAACTTACCAGATAGTGAAATGCCAGGGTAGAGTGCATGTGGAAAGGATCTTTCCACTCGTGGGAGAGTCTAGGAATCATGGCTGATCTATCTTTCCCTCTCAACCCCATTTGCCACCCTAACGAATGAAGAACCTGTCAATCTCTGCTTTATAAATAGCCACAGACTTGGCCTCCACAGCCATCTGTGGCAATGATTTCCACAGATTCATCACCCTCTGACTAAAGAAATTCCTTCTCATCTCCTTTCTAAAGGAACGTCCTTTTATTGTGAGGCTGTGCCCTCTGTTCCATCACTCTCCCACTAGTGGAAACATCCTCGCCACATCCACTTTATCCGGGCCTTTCACTATTCGGTAAGTTTCAGTGAGGTCCCCCCTCATCCTTCTAAACTCCAGCGAGTACAGGCCCAGAGCCATCAAATGCTCATCATTAACCCAATAAAGGGGTGATCCGCATTATTCCGGAATGAAGGAAGGATGCAGGATACCCCAGGACAAGAGAGGGAGTGGTGCAAACCTGGAGCAGCCGGTTAGGCCTGGGACAAGCGAGGACACCTTCACCTACCTTGATTCTTGATCAGTACGGGTGTCAGAGGTTATGGGGAGAAGGCAGGAGAATGGGGTTAGGGGAGAGAGATAGATCAGCCATGATTGAATGACGGAGTAGACCCGATGGGCCGAATGGCCTAATTCTACTCCTATTCCTTATGACCTTACCCTTGACGGCTGCCAGTGTGGGCACCATCATCTCCAAGTCGGTTTTGTTGGCCTTGAACTCGTCCCATTTCTCCTTGCGTGCGGGGCTATGGGCATCCTCATCAGCGAGCACCTTGCTGGCAACCTCCCCCAGCTGCACCTGGACACCTGCTCCATTACTCCGCAGCGAGACGATGGAAGTGGGGTCCACGCGCAGCGCTGTAACAAAGCGCCTTTGGTGCCGGAGCCTCTCCTCCTCTTCCTGTGGGGTACAAGCAAGATCCTAGGGTCAGTTCATCCGGTTTGGAGGTCAATTGTCCTCTGTAAATTGCCCCGAGCGTGTCGGGAGTGGATGAGAAAGTAGGACAACATAGAACCAGTGCACGTAGGTGGTCGATGATCAGCGTGGACTAGGTAGGCCTATGTTTCCATGCTGTATCTGTAAACTAAGCTCAGATCCCATAATAGAACACAGAACAGCACAGGAATGGGCCCTCCAGCCTACATTATCTGTGCCAAACATGATGCCAAGTTGAACTGATCTCATCTCCCTGTACATGATACATATCGCTCAATTCCCTGAACTTCCATGTGCCTTTCCCAAAGCCTCTTAAACACCCCTATCGTATCTGCATCCACCACCATCTCTAGCAGTGCATTCCCAGCCCCCACCCCTCTCTGTGTAAAAATCTTGCCTCGCACATTAAACCTCCCCCCTCTCACCATATCACTCTGTCGTCTAGTGTTGGACATTTCCACCCTGGGCACAAGCCTCTGACTGCCGACCTTAACTTTATATACTTCCGTCGAGTCTTCCCTCAACCTCTGACGCTCCAGAAAAAATAACCCAAGTTTATTCAACCTCCCCCTGTAGCTGAAACCCTCTAATCCAGGCAGCATTCTGGTCAACCTCCTCTGCACCCTCTCCAAAGCCTCCACACCTTTCCTGTAATGGAGCGACTAGAACTGCAAATAATACTCCAAATGCAGTCTAACTAAAGCCCTATAGAGCTGCATCATGACTTGCTGACTCTTATATTTAATGCCCCTAGCACAGAAGACAAGCATACCACACGTTTCACCCATACTGGTTAACATATGATGATCGTTTGTCAGCACTGGGCCTGTACTCGATAGAGTTTAGAAGAATGAGAGGGGACCTCATTGAAACGTACCGAATAGTGAAACGTTTGGATAAATGTGGAGAGGATGCTTCCTCCAGTGGAAGAGTGTCGGACAAGAGGCCATAGCTTCAGAATTAAAGGACATTCCTTTAGGAAGGAGAGGAGGAATTTCTTGAGTCAGAGGGTGGTGAATTGGTGGAATTCTTTGCCACAGAAGGCTGTGGAGACCAAGTCAGTGGATATATTTATGGCAGAGATAGATGGATTCTTAATTATTGCTGGTGTCAGGGGTTATGGGGAGAAGGCAGATGAATGGGGTTAGGAGGGAGAGATAGATCAGCCGTGATTGAATGGCGGAATAGACGATGGGCTGAATGGCCTAATTCTGCTCCTGTCACTTATGAGGCCTTCTTCACCACCCCATCTACTTGTGCTGCCTCCTTCAGTGAGCTATGAACTTGAACTCCAAGATCCCTCTGCACATCAATGCTGTTAATGGTCATGCCATTAAACGTATACTCTCTCCTTGCATTTAACCTGTCAAAGTGCATCACCTCACACTTGCTCAGGTTAAACTCCATCTGCCATTTCTCCACCCCTTTCTGCAGCTGGTCTACGTTCTGATATCTACTGACAGCATTTCTCGTTGTCTGCAACTCCTAATTTTGGTGTCATTAACAAACTTACTCACCAACCCATCTACATTTACGCCTCGGTCAGATATATATATATATAATACAAAATCTCTCTAACTCTGGCCCCAGCCCATTCCTGAACTTTTATCCCTGTCCAATTGACTTTGCCTTCAGCAGCTATTTGGAACTTTCTCCCTCTGTGTCTCTGCACCTCCACAACTACCATGGGGTAAAAACAATCGGACCATATTCCCCATCTAGTTTAGTCTAGTTTCTTGTCACGTGTACCAAAAAGCTTTTTTGTTACATGCTACCAGTCCATGGAACGACTATCCATGATTACAATCAAGCCGTCCACAGTCGAAATGTGTTGGAAGGAACTGCAGATGCTGGTTTAAACCGAAGATAGATACAAAAAGCTGCTGTAACTCAGTGGGTCAGGAAGCATCAATCTGAAGATGGGTCTCGAACTGAAATTTCACCTATTCCTTTTCTGGTCTGAAGAGGGGTCTTGACCCGAAACGTCACCTATTCCTTTTCTGGTCTGAAGAAGGGTCTTGACCCGAAACGTCACCTATTCCTTTTCTGGTCTGAAGAGGGGTCTTGACCCGAAACGTCACCTATTCCTTTTCTCCAGAGATGCTGTCTGACCTACTAAGTTCCTCCGGATTTTTGTGTCTAAGCCGTCCACAGTCCACAGATACAGGATAAAGGGAATAATGTTTAGCATCAGATAAAGTCCAGTAAAGTCCAATTAAAGATAGTCTGAGAGTCTCCATTCTATGCCTCTCATGAACAGATATACTTCTCTCAGATCACCCTCAGACACTCTTGTCTCCTTAAACCCCATTATAAGACATTCCTTGAAATCCACCAACTCCACCTAAGTTATAGGTCATCTCCAGAATCCCTGCTAAGGCAGTTCACATCAATTACTTTGATAATGTCCCTGAAAGCGGGAGGTATTTTTAGTGTGTTAGAACTACGTAAATAAAACTTGTTACTGTGAGGGAAATGACTAGTGATATTGATGTATCAGTCTGACTCTGTTAAACAATGCCAAAGTTGTCAGAGTTCAGAGGCTGGATTGATATCCCAGTGGGGGAGTGTGGTATCATCCCATAGAATCACACCGGCTCTTCCACCTACATTGTCGGCAATGACCATCAAGCACCCATCTTGTTCTGTTCTATGTGTCGGGGCAGCACGGTGGTGCAGCGGAAGAGTTGCTGTGTTACAGCGCCAGAGACTCGGGTTTCATCCTGACTACGGGTGCTGTCTGTACGGAGATTGTACGTTCTGCCCGTGGGTTTTCTTCGGGAGCTGCGGTTTCCTCTCACACACTAAAGATGTACAGGTTTATAGGCTAATTAGCTTGCTAAAATTGAAAGTTGGCCCTGATGTGGGTAGGATAGCTTAATGTGCATGGATTGCTGGTCAGCCTGGACTCGGTGGGCTGATGGGCCTGTTTCCACGTTGTATGTTTAAACTAAACAGCAGATTCTAGTTTACGCCAATTCTAGACACAAAAAGCTGATGTAGCTCAGTGGGTCAGACAACATCTCTGGAGAAAAGAAAAAGGTGACATTTCGGGTCGAGACCCTTCTTCAGACCAGCCGGGAAGGACCCGAAACGTCACCTATTCCTTTTCTCCAGAGATGATGCTTGACCCGCTGAGTTACTCCAGCTTGTTGTGTCCATCTTTGTTGCTATGTATTATGTTTTCTTGAGCCAATGCTGCACAAATCCCATTTTATTGCACCCTACAGCTTTAAGTCCCACCGATATGTGTTGGTGCCACAGGTAACATTCTCTCACGGGCAAAGACACGGGCAGAGAGACAGAGTTCTGATAAACTCTTTATAAATAATTATGTGGACATATTCTGGACGGCACGGTGGCGCAGCTGTAGAGTTGCTGCCTTACAGCGCTTGCAGCGCCGGAGACCCGGGTTCAATCCCGACTACGTGTGCTGTCTGTGTGGAGTTTTTACGTTCCCCTCTGTGTGGGTTTTCTCCGAGATCATCAGTTTCCTCCCACACTCCAAATATGTACAGGTGTCGAAGTTATTTGGTTTGGTGTATGTGTAGATTGTCCCGTGTGAGGAGGATAGTGTTAATGTGGGGGGATCGCCGGTCGGCGCGCACTCGGTGGGCCGAAGGGCCTGTTTCTGTGCTGTATCACTGAACTAGGATATTCAACCGCCCAGGATCCAAGGCTGGAACCGAGCGTGTACAAAACTAGTAGAATGCTCTCTGAAAACGTGGAGGTGGGACAATACACGCACACACACACCCCCACACACGCACACACACTGACCCGACAATCTGAAGCAGTGGCAGATCCAACTACTCTACCTGGCTGGTGTGTGTGTTCTGCTTTTACCTGCGGCACTGTGTGGTTATGCGAT
>NW_027603333.1:0-17000 GCF_053455715.1 Rhinoraja longicauda
GGAAACAGTGGGGGAAAGGGGGTGGTGGGGAAAGGGGGAGGGGAGGAGAAAGAGGTGAGAGGGTGGGAGGAACAGAGAGTGGGGGTGGGAGGGAGAGTGGAATTGGGGGGGACAGGGGGGAGGGGTGGTGGTGGGGGGAAGGGGACAATGAGGGTCATGAAAGAGGGGAGAGTGGGGGGAGTCGGAGGTTGGGAAGAGCAGAGAGTGGTGATGGGGGACAGCGGGTAAGGGGGTGGTGGTGTGGGAAGAGAGAGTCGGCGTGGGGGGGAAGGGGGCAATGGGGTCAGGGAAGAGGGGGGAGTGGGGGGAGAGAGGGAAGAAGGGGTGGGGGGGAAAGAGTGGGGGAGTCGGGGGTGAGGATCGGTGGAGAGTGGGAGGTGGGGGAGAGTGGGGCTGGGGGGAGTGAGAGTGAGGCTTGGGGAGGAGAGAATGAGGGGGTTGGGGGAGGAGAGAATGGTGGAAAGGGGGGTGGTGGGAATGGGGGGGTGGAAGAGAGTGCGAGTCGGGGTGGGAGGTAGGATGGGACTGGTTGGGGTGGGGAGGAGGGATGGGGAAGGGGACAGCAGGGGTGGGGGGGAGGAGGGGGCGGTGTGGGGGATGAGAGAATGGGGTGGGGGAGAATGGGAAAAGTGTGGGGCATGGAAGATGGGAGAGTTAGGGGTAAGGTGGGTGGGGATAAGGGGGATTGAGTAGGGGGTTCAGGGCGTTACACCAATACAGGAGAGGCTTTGGGTGCAAGGCTCCTCGGTCACACCCTCTCCCCTTCCCTCTACCGCCTTTAATTGCACTCTCCCTCCCCTGGAGGAGCACGGCACCACAGTGAAGGAGAAAGAAGATGGCCGCTGGCAGTATGGTGTAATTTTGTATACTACTAAAACTCTGATCTTGTATATATATCTATATATATCTATATATATATATATATATATATATATACTAGCACAAGTGTGCCCGTTGGGCCCGTCCTCCTAGGGTTTCCATTGTAACCGGGAGGGGAGTGGGGGGAGGGAAGGGGGAGGGAGGGAGGAGGGGAGGGGGAGGTAGAGAGGATGGAGGGGGGTAGGGAGGGGGGAATGGGGAGGGAGGGGGACCTCCCCTTTTCCCAGTACCCCGCTTTCCCCGTTGGGCCCGTCCTCGTAGGGTTTCCATTGTAACCGGGAGGAGGGGAGGGAGGGAAGGGGGAGGGAGGGAGGAGGGAGGTGTGGAGGGGAGGGAGAGGGGGAGGGGATTGGAGGGGAGGGAGAGGGGGAGGGGAGTGGGGGGAGGGAGGTGGGAGGGAGAGGGGAGGGATGTGGGTAGGGGGGAGGGAGGGGGAGGGAGGGGGAGGGAGGGGGGAGGGAGGGGGGAGGGGAGGGGGGAAGGGGGGGAGGGGGACCTCCCCTTTTCCCAGTAGCCCTCTTTCCCCATTGGGCCCGTCCTCGTAGGGTTTCCATTGTAACCGGGAGGGGAGTGGGGGGGAGGGAAGGGAGGAGGGAGGTGTGGAGGGGGGATGGGAGGGGGAGGGAGGGGGAGGGGAGGGTGGAGGGGGGAAGGGGAGGAGGGGGGAGGGAGAGGGGAGGGAGGGGGTAGGGGGAGGGGGAGGGAGGGGGAAAGGGGAAGGGAGGGAGGGGGACCACCTGTTTTCCCAGTACCCCTCTTTCCCCGTTGGGCCCGCCCTCGTAGGGTTTCCATTGTAACCGGGAGGCGGGGAGGGAGGGGGAGGGAGAGAGGAGGGAGGTATGGATGGAGGAGGGGAGGGAAAGGGGGGAGGGGAGGGAGGAAGGGGGTGAAGGGGGGAGGTGGAGGGAGGGGGAGGGAGGGAGGGGGAAGAGGGGAGGGAGCAGGTACTCCCCTTTTCCCAGTACCCCTCTTTCCCCGTTGGGCCCGTCCTCGTAGGTTTTCCATTGTAACCGGGAGGAGGGGAGGGAGGGAAGGGGGAGGGAGGGAGGAGGGAGGTGTGGAGGGAGGAGGGGAGGGGGAGGGAGGGGGAGGGGTGGGGGGGAGGGGGGAAGTGGGGGAAGGGGGAGGGAGAGGGTAGGGGGGAGGGGGAGGGAAGGGGAGGGAGCGGGGGAGGGGAGGGGGAGGGAGGGGGAGGGGAGGGGAGGGGGGAAGGGGGGAGGGAGGGGGACCTCCCCTTTTCCCAGTACCCCTCGTTCCCCATTGGGCCCGTCCTCGTAGGGTTTCCATTGTAACCGGGAGGAGGGGAGGGAGGGAAGGGGGAGGGAGGAGGGGAGGGGGGAAGGGGAGGGGGAAGGGGGGAGGGAGAGGGGAGGGAGGGGGGTGGGGAGGGAGGGGGTGGGGGGGAGGGGGTGGGGAGGGAGGGGGAGGGAGGGGGCCCGTCCCCGTAGGGTTTCCATTGTAACCGGGAGGGGGGGAGGGAGGGTGGAAAGAGCATCCCTCTCCCCATCAGAACTGCCCCCTCCATCGACTCCTTTAAGTCCAGGCTCAAAACCTATTTCTACTCCCTTGCTTCTGAGGCTCATTGAGGAGGCGCTGTGAACTGTTTGTGTGCTACTGTATGTTTCATTTTTTTCCTTAGTACCTAATCAGATGTACAGCACTTTGGTCAACGTGGGTTGTTTTTAAATGTGCTATACAAACAAAATTGACTTGACTTGACAGCTTTTCGCAACAATGTAGCACAGGGGCATTGTGACGTCACACGCTGAATACCGCGGGAGGGGGGAAAGGGGGGTCAGCTCGAGTTCATCTCACAGGGGCATTGTGACATCACAATGAAGATTAATGCGCACCGCAGCGCCCCCCTTCTGTCAAAACTTCGATAAATCAGGGGGGGCAGCGCTTTAAAACCTCTGTAACTTAAAAAATATGCGACCGAATTAAATAAAAATATAATTTTCCAGCAGCGAACCGCGTGGTGACTAAGGCGGTAGAACAATCGTGGCGCTACGGTTCACCGTTTTGCCGAAATTGCCGAAATCATCCGACATCAGTGAAATATATATACATATACACAAGATCTGAGTTTTCGTAATATACTAGCACGAGTGTGCCCGTTGGGCCCGTCCTCGTAGGGTTTCCATTGTAACCGGGAGGGGAGTGGGGGGTAGGGAAGGGGGAAGGAGGGAGTAGGGAGGTGTGGAGGGGGGAGGGGAGGGGGAGGGAGGGGGGAGGGGAGGGGGAAGGGGGGGAGGGAGAGGGGAGGGAAGGGGGTAGGGGGGAGGGGGAGGGAGGGGGGAGGGGAGGGGGGAAGGGGAGGGAGGGGGACCTCCCCTTTTCCCAGTACCCCACTTTCCCCATTGGGCCCGTCCTCGTAGGGTTTCCATTGTAACCGGGAGGAGGGGAGGGAGGGAGGGAAGGGGGAGGGAGGGAGGAGGGAGGTGTGGAGGGAGGAGGGGAGGGGAGGGAGGGGGAGGGGGGGAGGGGGAAGTGGGGGAAGGGGGAGGGAGAGGGTAGGGGGGAGGGGGAGGGAGGGGGAGGGAGCGGGGGAGGGGAGGGGGGAGGGAGGGGGAGGGGAGGGGAGGGGGGAAGGGGGGAGGGAGGGGAACCTCCCCTTTTCCCAGTACCCCTCGTTCCCCTTTGGGCCCGTCCTCGTAGGGTTTCCATTGTAACCGGGAGGAGGGGAGGGAGGGAAGGGGAGGGAGGAGGGGAGGGGGGAAGGGGAGGGGGGAAGGGGGGAGGGAGAGTGGAGGGAGGGGGTGGGGAGGGAGGGGGTGGGGGGGGAGGGGGTGGGGAGGGAGGGGGAGGGAGGGGGCCCGTCCCCGTAGGGTTTCCATTGTAACCGGGAGGGGGGAGGGAGGGTGGAAAGAGCATCCCTCTCCCCATCAGAACTGCCCCCTCCATCGACTCCTTTAAGTCCAGGCTCAAAACCTATTTCTACTCCCTTGCTTCTGAGGCTCATTGAGAAGGCGCTGTGAACTGTTTGTGTGCTACTGTATGTTTCATTTTTTTCCTTAGTACCTAATCAGATGTACAGCACTTTGGTCAACGTGGGTTGTTTTTAAATGTGCTATACAAATAAAATTGACTTGACTTGACAGCTTTTCGCAACAATGTAGCACAGGGGCATTGTGACGTCACACGCTGAATACCGCGGGGGGGGGGAAGGGGGGTCAGCTCGAGTTCATCTCACAGGGGCATTGTGACATCACAATGAAGATTAATGCGCACCGCAGCGCCCCCCTTCTGTCAAAACTTCGATAAATCAGGGGGGGCAGCGCTTTAAAACCTCTGTAACTTAAAAAATATGCGACCGAATTAAATAAAAATATAATTTTCCAGCAGCGAACCGCGTGGTGACTAAGGCGGTAGAACAATCGTGGCGCTACGGTTCACCGTTTTGCCGAAATTGCCGAAATCATCCGACATCAGTGAAATATATATACATATACACCAGATCTGAGTTTTCGTAATATACTAGCACGAGTGTGCCCGTTGGGCCCGTCCTCGTAGGGTTTCCATTGTAACCGGGAGGGGAGTGGGGGGTAGGGAAGGGGGAGGGAGGGAGTAGGGAGGTGTGGAGGGGGGAGGGGAGGGGGACGGAGGGGGGGAGGGGAGGGGGGAAGGGGGGGAGGGAGAGGGGAGGGAAGGGGGTAGTGGGGAGGGGGAGGGAGGGGGAGGGGAGGGGGGAAGGGGAGGGAGGGGGACCTCCCCTTTTCCCAGTACCCCTCTTTCCCCATTGGGCCCGTCCTCGTAGGGTTTCCATTGTAACCGGGAGGAGGGGAGGGAGGGAAGGGGGAGGGAGGGAGGAGGGAGGTGTGGAGGGAGACGGGGAGGGGGAGGGAGGGGGAGGGGTGGGGGGGAGGGGGGAAGTGGGGGAAGGGGAGGGAGAGGGTAGGGGGGAGGGGGAGGGAGGGGGAGGGAGCGGGGGAGGGGAGGGGGGAGGGAGGGGAGGGGAGGGGAGGGGGGAAGGGGGGAGGGAGGGGAACCTCCCCTTTTCCCAGTACCCCTCGTTCCCCATTGGGCCCGTCCTCGTAGGGTTTCCATTGTAACCGGGAGGAGGGGAGGGAGGGAAGGGGGAGGGAGGAGGGGAGGGGGAAGGGGAGGGGGGAAGGGGGGAGGGAGAGGGGAGGGAGGGGGGTGGGGAGGGAGGGGGGTGGGGGGGGAGGGGGTGGGGAGGGAGGGGGAGGGAGGGGGCCCGTCCCCGTAGGGTTTCCATTGTAACCGGGAGGGGGGGAGGGAGGGTGGAAAGAGCATCCCTCTCCCCATCAGAACTGCCCCCTCCATCGACTCCTTTAAGTCCAGGCTCAAAACCTATTTCTACTCCCTTGCTTCTGAGGCTCATTGAGGAGGCGCTGTGAACTGTTTGTGTGCTACTGTATGTTTCATTTTTTTCCTTAGTACCTAATCAGATGTACAGCACTATGGTCAACGTGGGTTGTTTTTAAATATGCTATACAAATAAAATTGACTTGACTTGACAGCTTTTCGCAACAATGTAGCACAGGGGCATTGTGACGTCACACGCTGAATACCGCGGGGGGGGGGGGGAAGGGGGGTCAGCTCGAGTTCATCTCACAGGGGCATTGTGACATCACAATGAAGATTAATGCGCACCGCAGCGCCCCCCTTCTGTCAAAACTTCGATAAATCAGGGGGGGCAGCGCTTTAAAACCTCTGTAACTTAAAACATATGCGACCGAATTAAATTAAAATATAATTTTCCAGCAGCGAACCGCGTGCTGACTAAGGCGGTAGAATAATCGTGGCGCTACGGTTCACCGTTTTGCCGAAATTGCCGAAATCATCCGACATCAGTGAAATATATATACATATACACAAGATCTGAGTTTTCGTAATATACTAGCACGAGTGTGCCCGTTGGGCCCGTCCTCGTAGGGTTTCCATTGTAACCGGGAGGGGAGTGGGGGGTAGGGAAGGGGGAGGGAGGGAGTAGGGAGGTGTGGAGGGGGGAGGGGAGGGGGACGGAGGGGGGAGGGGAGGGGGGAAGGGGGGGAGGGAGAGGGGAGGGAAGGGGGGAGGGGGAGGGAGGGGGAGGGAGCGGGGGAGGGGAGGGGGGAGGGAGGGGAGGGGAGGGGAGGGGGGAAGGGGGGAGGGAGGGGAACCTCCCCTTTTCCCAGTACCCCTCTTTCCCCATTGGGCCCGTCCTCGTAGGGTTTCCATTGTAACCGGGAGGAGGGGAGGGAGGGAAGGGGGAGGGAGGGAGGAGGGAGGTGTGGAGGGAGACGGGGAGGGGGAGGGAGGGGGAGGGGTGGGGGGGAGGGGGGAAGTGGGGGAAGGGGAGGGAGAGGGTAGGGGGGAGGGGGAGGGAGGGGGAGGGAGCGGGGGAGGGGAGGGGGGAGGGAGGGGAGGGGAGGGGAGGGGGGAAGGGGGGAGGGAGGGGAACCTCCCCTTTTCCCAGTACCCCTCTTTCCCCGTTGGGCCCGTCCTCGTAGGGTTTCAATTGCAACGGGGAGGGGGGAGGGAGGGTGGAAGGAGGGGGGAGGGGGAGATGGATGGAAGGGTGGAGGGAGGGGGGAGGGATTGGGGGAGGGAGGGATGGAGGGAAGGAGGGAGGGGGGAGTTAGGGGGGAGGGAGGGGGGAGGGAGTTGGGGAGGGAGGGGGAGGAGGGGGGGAGGGAGTGGGGAGGGAGAGGGGAGGGATGGGGGTAGGGGGAGGGGGGAGGGAGGGGGACCTCCCCTTTTCCCAGTACCCCTCTTTCCCCGTTGGGCCCGTCCTCGTAGGGTTTCCATTGTAACCGGGAGGGAGGGAGGAGGGAGGTGTGGAGGGAGGTGTGGAGGGAGGAGGGGAGGGGGAGTGAGGGGGGGAGGGGAGGGGGGAAGGGGGGAGGGAAGGGGGGAGCGGGTAGGGGAGAGGGGAGGGGAGGGAGGGGGATCTCCCCTTTTCCCAGTACCCCTCTTTCCCCGTTGGGCCCGTCCCCGTAGGTTTTCCATTGTAACCGGGAGGGGGGACGGAGGGTGGAAGGAGGGGGGAGGGGGAGAGGGATGGAAGGGTGGAGGGAGGGGGGAGGGAGTGGGGGAGGGTGGGATGGAGGGAAGGAGGGAGGGTGGGAGTTAGGGGCTGAGTGGTGATGGAGGTTGGGATTGAGGGGGGAGGGAGGGGGGAGGGAGTGGGGATGGAGGTGGGAAGGAGGGGGGAGGAAGTGGTTGAGGGGGGAAGTGGGACCTCCCCTTTTCCCAGTACCCCTCTTTCCCCCACCACCAAGCCCCCTCCGCAACGACCCATGTTGTCCCCAGTCCCCATTCACAGACCCCCCCCCCATTCTCTCTCTCCCCCATACACACTCTCAGTGCTTTTTTCGAAACACTTGCCCCGGTGGCCCACGAGCATATGGGCCCAATGCTGATCTGTGTATGTTAAGTGACTTGCAATAAAAAAAAATACTTTAAAAAGAGATAAGTGCTTTTTATGTGCTTGTTTTGAAACATTTGCGGTCACATAGTGCTTCTCACTGTAGCACCCATCTCAAACAAGCATTGGGAGGATGGGAGGGAGGGAAGGGGAGGGAGGGAGGAGGGAGGTGTGGAGGGAGGAGGGGAGGGAGGGGGGAAGGGGAGGGGGGAAGGGGGGGAGGTGGAGGGAGAGGGGAGGGAGGGGGGAAGGGAGGAGGGAGGGGGACCTCCCCTTTTCCCAGTACCCCTCTTTCCCCGTTGGGCCCGTCCTCGTAGGGTTTCCATTGTAACCGGGAGGCGGGGAGGGAGGGGGGAGGGAGGGAGGAGGGAGGTGTGGAGGGAGGAGGGGAGGGAAGGGGGGAGGGGAGGGGGGAAGGGGAGGGGGAAGGGGAGGGGGGAAGAGGGGGAGGTGGAGGGAGAGGGGAGGGAGGGGGGAAGGGAGGAGGGAGGGGGACCTCCCCTTTTCCCAGTACCCTCTTTCCCCGTTGGGCCCGTCCTCGTAGGGTTTCTATTGTAACCGGGAGGTGGGGAGGGAGGGGGGAGGGATGGAGGAGGGGAGGGGGATGGAGGGGGGGAGGGGAGGGGGGAAGGGGTGGGAGGGGAAGGGGGGAGGGGGGAAGGGGGGGAGGTGGAGGGAGGGGGAGGGAGGGGGAGGGAGGGGGAAGGGGGAGGGAGGGGGACCTCCCCTTTTCCCAGTACCCCTCTTTCCCCGTTGGGCCCGTCCCCGAGGGGTGAGGGAGGTGCGGAGGGATGGGGAGGGAGTTGGGGAAGAGGGGGGGAGCGAGTGGGGATGGAGGTGGGAAGGAGTGGGGAGGAAGGGGTTGAGGGGGGAAGGGGAACCTCCCCTTTCTTTTTTCGTAACACTTGCCCGGGTGGCCCACGAGCATAGGGGCCCCATGCTGATCTGTGTATGTTAAGTGACTTGCAATTAAAAACACAACTTTAAAAAAACAACCATTTGCTTTTCGCAACAATGTAGCACAAGCATTGTGACGTCACAAGCTGAAGACCTTGGAAAAAAAAGGTTAAAAATTAAAAAATGTAAATTTGTAAAGAGCAGACACCCAATAGCAGCTGCTTGGCACAGGGGCATTGTGACATCACCATGAAGATTAATCCGCACCGCAGCGCCCCCCTTCTGTCAAAACTTCGATAAATCAGGGGGGGCAGCGCTTTAAAACCTCTGTAACTTAAAAAATATATGACCAAATTAAATGAAAATATCGCGGCCGGTCAGACGGGAGGTTGGTGATCAAGGCGGTGCAAAAACCGTGACGCGACGGTTTACAGTTTTGCCGCAATCACTGATATATACACAAACCCAGGATACAAACATATTTATAAACAAGAAGTGAGTTTTAATAGTATACTAGCACAAGTGTGCCCGTTGGGCCCGTCCTCGTAGGGTTTCCATTGTAACCGGGAGGGGAGTGTGGGGGAGGGAAGGGGGAGGGAGGGAGGAGGGAGGTGTGGAGGGGGGGAGGGGGAGGGAGAGGGGAGGGAGGGGGGTAGGGGGGAGGGAGGGGGAGGGGAGGGAGGGGGAGGGGGAGGGAGGGGGGAAGGGGGGAGGGAGGGGGCCCTCCCCTTTTCCCAGTACCCCTCTTTCCCCGTTGGGCCCGTCCTCGTAGGGTTTCCATTGTAACCGGGAGGAGGGGAGGGAGGGAAGGGGGAGGGAGGGAGGAGGGAGGTGTGGAGGGAGGGGGGAGGAGGGGAAGGGGGGGAGGGGGGGAAGGGGGGATGGGGGGGAAGGGGGAGGGAGAGGGGAAGGGGGGGAGGGGGAGGGAATGGCGAGGTAGGGGAGGGGGGAAGGGGGAAGGAGGGGGACCTCCCCTTTTCCCAGTACCCCTCTTTCCCCGTTGGGCCCGTCAGGGATGGTGGAGCCAATCACTGTACCCCACGTAAAGACCCAACCAATCGGGCGCTAACAGGGAGGGTGAAACCCAATGAAAAAAACCGCGTTTTTACTTTAAAATAAACAGCGTTCTTTGTTGAAAAGGAAATAAACTTATCAATAGAACAGCAGCTTTTTTTAAATAAATAAAATCAAACTTAATGAAAATCACATTCCTCATTTAAAATAAATGTCTTTGTTATAAATGAAATCAAACAGCGGGAGAGGCGACGGCGACTACACTTCCGCTTCGGGGAGAGGAGGGGGGGGAGGGGGGGAGAGGGGGGGGAGAGGGGGGGAGATGGGGGGGAGATGACGAGGGGGGGAGAGGAGGAGGGGGGAGGAGGAGGGGGGGAGGAGGGGGGAGAGGAGGAGGGGGAGAGGAGAGGGGGGAGAGGAGAGTGGGGAGGGGAGAGGAGAGGGGAGAGGAGAGGGGAGAGGAGAGAGGGGAGTGGGAGAGGAGAGGGGAGAGGGGGAGTGGAGGGGAGAGGGGGGAGAGGAGAGGGGGGAGAGGAGAGGGGAGAGGAGAGAGGGGAGGGGGAGAGGAGAGGGGGGAGAGGAGAGGGGAGAGGGGGAGAGGAGAGGGGGGAGAGGAGAGGGGGGAGAGGAGAGGGGGAGAGGAGAGGGGGAGAGGAGAGGGGAGAGAGGAGAGCAGAGGGGGAGAGAGGAGAGGAGAGGGGGGAGAGGAGAGGGGTCTATTTTACTTTAAAATAAACAGCATTCTTTGTTGAAAAAGAAATTAAACTTATCTATAGAGCAGCAGCTTATGTCTTTGTTATAAATGAAATTATTCGTTTTATTCAACGGTGCATAAAACATACTCACGGATAGACTATTTTCTTGTGGATACAAAATTAATTCCGCATTCTATGAACCCTAAATACCACATAAATGCGATCTCAGACCACTCTCCGTTAACTTTTGTTTTAAAATTAGAAGGAATGTCTATGAATAAATCATTTTGGAGGTTTAACTCGCAAATTTTAAAAGACCCACAAGGGAGTATATATCTAAAAAAACAGATGGACCTATTTTTTTAGATAAATGATACACCAGATATATCCCCCACGTTATTATGGGAATCCTTCAAAGCATTTATTAGAGGAGTCATTATTTCATTTCAAGCTTATCAAAATAAAAAGAATAAGAATGATCAAAGACATTTAGAAGAACAAATAAAACAATTAGATACAGATAATGCTAAAGATCCAACTATGGATAAACATAATAAAATCCTATTATTGAAATTCAAGCTAAATAAATTATTGTCAGAGAAAGTTATAACACTATTTCAAATTACAAAACAAGAACACTTCGAATTTGGGGACAAACCCCACAAACTTCTAGCACGCCAATTGAAAAAACGGGAAAAAGAAAATGCAATACTAAAGATTAAATCAGATAGAGGGGAATTATTAACATTACCCAAGGATATTAATAAAAGATTTGCTCAATTTTACCAGAATCTATACACATCTAAAACGTTAATAGACAATAATAAAATTTCAGAATTCCTAGATAATTGTAACCTACCACAATTAGCACTGAGGGAACAAGAGGAACTGGGAGCACAAATTACTTCGAAGGAGATAGAAGACACAATAAAAACACTAAAGAATGGAAAAACACCAGGACCAGACGGATTCAGCAATGAATTTTATAAAGCATTTTACGACATAGTTATTCCACGATTACAGAAAATGTATACATATGCTTTTAAAGAGCAAAGCTTACCTGAAACACTAGCAGAATCAACGATTATATTAATACTTAAAAAAGATAAAAATATAGAAGAACCAGGATCATATAGAGCTATTGCTTTGTTAAATACGGATCAAAAAATAATAGCGAAAACACTAGCCAGTAGACTAAGCAGGTACATTAGTAGACTAATAAATGAGGATCAAACAGGATTTATATCTAAGAGACACTCATTCAATAACTTGAGACGTTTGCTTAACATAATGCACTCACATAAACCTCATGACCAAGAGTTATCTATCATCTCACTGGATGCAGAAAAAGCGTTTGATCAAGTAGAATGGGATTATATGATTAAAGTATTGCAAAAATTTCAATTGGGAGAGAACTTTATCGCATGGATAAAATTATTATATAACAAACCTACGGCTAGAATATTAACGAATAATATATTATCCTCGAAATTTGAACTATCAAGGGGCAATAGACAAGGATGTTCATTATCACCGTTGTTATTCGCTTTGGTAATTGAACCCCTTGCTGAAAAAATAAGAACACACTCGGATATTTATGGTTATAACACAAAATATACGAATAACAAAATATCCCTATATGCCGATGATGTACTACTGTACATCACAAAACCACAAATTAGTATACCAAACATATTAAATTTAATTGAGGACTTTGGATCCTTTTCAGGATATAGAATAAATTGGAACAAAAGTGAAATTATGTCGATAAATCCAAAAGACTCAACACACCTCCGGAAATTCCCTTTTAAAATAGCTACACGAAAATTCAAATATTTGGGAATTGAAATTACTAGAAATTACCAGGATATGTTTAAAGCCAATTATAATCCCTTACTTAAGAAATTAAATAATTTGATTAAATTCTGGAAAACACTTCCGATGTCCTTAATAGGCAGAATAAATGCTATAAAAATGATTTTCTTACCACAAATCCTATACCTATTTCAATCAATACCTATATATCTCCCTAAAAGGTTTTTCAAAAAATTGGACTCAGACATTACAAATTTTATATGGGATTATAAATCCCATAGAATACAAATAGCACACCTTAATAAACGAAAAGAGTTGGGGGGTCTAGCGCTCCCTAACTTTATGTATTATAATTGGGCAGTAAATATTAAAAATATGATTCACCTGCTGGACAATTCTGCCCATCAGGCGGCTTGGATCTTAATGGAAAAAGGGGACTGCTCCCCGAGTAATATAGGAGCGACTATCCTCTCACCAATAAATCTGAATAATAAAAATTATAATAAAAATCCAATTATACATAGCACAATTAGAACATGGAAACAAATAAAACAGAATCTAAAATTAAGAAACTTATCTCTTTTAATACCAATAGTCAATAATCCATCGTTTAAACCATCAATTATAGACAAATCATTTATACAATGGGAAAGAATGGGAATCAAATCGCTCGAAGATTTGTATGAATTGGGAAAATTACTATCATTTCAACAAATACAACTGAAATATAATTTGAAAAATAACCAATATTTTAAATATCTTCAAATTCGTGATTATCTGAAAAAATATACAAAAGATTATTATAATATGCCTTCCGACTTACTGGATGAAGCAATGAAGACAAAGGCGGAATCAGCTAATCTAATATCGTATTTATATAATATCATTTTAAACATAGCAATACCCACAACAGATGGAATTAGAAGAGACTGGGAACAAGATTTAGCTATAAAAATTTCAAAAGAGAGTTGGGATAATCATTCACTACAGGTGCATAAATGTTCGATCAACGTACGACATACGCTCATCCAATTCAAAACATTACATAGATTATATTATTCAAAAACTAAATTAAATAAAATCTTCCCGAATGTTTCACCAATTTGTGATAAATGTCTGTGTCAAGAAGCTACTATAGCGCATTCTTTTGTTTTTTGTACAAAAATCCAAAAATTCTGGTATGAAATATTTGATATTTTTTCAAAATTAATCAAAATAAAACTGGTACCAAAACCAGAATGGATCATTTTTGGAATATCGGAAGGTAACCCTGAATTAAACGTGTTTCAGAAGAATTTATTTAATTACGGGCTAATAATGGGAAAAAAGCTCATACTGAAATTCTGGAAAAATGCGCCCACACCAACAATAAAAATGTGGATATCAAATATGTTTGAAACACTACATTTGGAAGAGATGAGATTCCTCTTAGCAGGTAAAGCAGACCAATTCCAAAAGACGTGGTCTACGTTTTTGGACCTATTACAAGCATGAGGTGCAATAGTAATTTTACAAAGAAATAAATAAATAAATGGTATCAGGACCTGGTAACGGGAGGTAAAACAACAAAACAGACTTGGTTGGTAGTCCCCTTCCTGCGGAGTTTAATGTTATAATAGAGCGATTGTTTCTACCCCTTTTTTTTTTTTTTTTTTCTTTCTTTTCTCGGGTCTACTTTCTTACTTTACTTCCTTCTCTAACTTCTTTTCTAAGGGGCTTTCTTTTCCCAACACTCTCTTGCACTTCACGACTCTTGCGCACTTTCTTTCTTTACTTCTTTACTTCTATCTTTTTCTTAAAGCTCAAAAAAATGAAGCGGTATAAAAAATGTAGTAAGATATATCTGTTGTATTATTGTAATTTACCGTACTTTTAATAAAAATATTTTTAAAAAATAAAAATAAATGAAATTAAACTTATGTGAAATAAATGTTCTTTTGTTAAAAAAGAAAGTAAACTTATCTATGAAATCTCTGTCTTTTATCTTTTTTTTAAAATAAAATTAAATGCAATGGAAATCTCGTACCGTTTAAAATAAATGTAATTTTTCTGTTGGAAATGATAAGAAACTTATCTATAAATATTCTTTCTGTATTTGAATTAAACTGCCCTCCTGAGCGATGCTGGAGCCTGTCCTCAACCAGCAGCAGCACGGTGGACTGTTGGTTACGGCAGTTGGTGTCAGTTCAAATCAACTGCTCCACCCACATCGAGTGTGAGGTTGGAGCCAATCACTGCACCCCACGTAGAGACCCAGCCAATCGGGCGCTAACAGGGAGGGTGGAGCCAATCACTGCACCCCACGTAGAGACCCAGCCAATCGGGTGCTAACAGGGATGGTGGAGCCAATCACTGTACCCCACGTAAAGACCCAACCAATCGGGCGCTAACAGGGAGGGTGAAACCGAATGAAAAAAACCGCGTTTTTACTTTAAAATGAACAGCGTTCTTTGTTGAAAAGGAAATAAACTTATCTATAGAGCAACAGCTTTTTTTAAATAAATAAAATCAAACTTAATGAAAATCACATTCCTCATTTTAAATAAATGTCTTTGTTATAAATGAAATCAAACAGCGGGAGAGGCGACGGCGACTACACTTCCGCTTCGGGGAGAGGAGGGGGGAGGGGGGGAGGGGGGAGGAGGGGGGGGAGGAGGGGGGGAGGAGGGAGGGGGAGAGGAGGGAGGGGGAGGGGAGGAGGGGGGGAGAGGAGGAGGGGGGAGAGGAGAGGGGAGAGGAAAGAGGGGAGGGGGAGAGGAGAGGGGGGAGAGGAGAGGGGAGAGGGGGAGAGGAGAGGGGGAGAGGAGAGGGGGAGAGGAGAGGGGAGAGGGGGGAGAGGAGAGGGGAGAGAGGAGAGGGGTCTATTTTACTTTAAAATAAACAGCATTCTTTGTTGATAAAGAAATTAAACTTATCTATAGAGCAGCAGCGGGAGAGGCGACGGCGACTACACTTCCCGGCGGTCAGCGCTGCGGGGAAGGGAGGGAGGGAGGGATGAGGGAGGGAGGAGAGGAGAGTGGGGAGGGAGGGAGGGGGGAGAGGGGAGGAGAGGGGGAGGGAGGGTGTAAGGGAGGGGGGAAGGGGGGGGAAGGGAGGGGAAGGGAGGGGGGAAGGGAGGGGGGAGGGAAGGGGAGAGGAAAGGGGGGAGAGGAGAGGGGGGAGAGGAGAGGGGGGAGAGGAGAGGGGGGAGAGGAGAGGGGGGAGAGGAGATGGGGGAGAGGAGAGGGGGGGAGAGGAGGGGGGAGAGGAGGGGGGGAGGAAGGGGGTAGAAGTGGGGGAAGGGGAGGGGGAGGGGAGGGGGGAGGGGAGGGGGAGGGGAGGGGGGAGGGGGGTGGGAGGGAGGGGGGAGGGGGACCTCCCCTTTTCCCAGTACCCCTCTTTCCCCGTTGGGCCCGTCCTCGTAGGGTTTCCATTGTAACCGGGAGGAGGGGAGGGAGGGAAGGGGGAGGGAGGGAGGAGGGAGGTGTGGAGGGAGGAGGGGAGGGGGAAGGGGGGGAGGGGGGAGTGAGGGGGTAGGGGGTAGGGGGAGGGAGGGGGGAGGGAGGGGGAGAGGGTAGGGGGGGTAGGGGGGAGGGGGGAGGGAGGGGGGATGGGAGGGGGATGGGGGGAGGGAGGGGGCTCTCCCCTTTTCCCAGTACCCCTCTTTCCCCGTTGGGCCCGTCCTCGTAGGGATTCCATTGTAACCGGGAGGAGGGGAGGGAGGGAAGGGGGAGGGAGGGAGGAGGGAGGAGGGGAGGGAGGGGGGAAGGGGAGGGCGGAAAGGGGGGGAGGGGGAAAGGGGGGAGGGGGAAGGGGGGAGGGGGGAGTGAGAGGGGAAGCGGGGGAGTGGGAGGGAGGGGGGAGGTAGGGGAAGGGGGAAGGGGGAGGGAGGGGGACCTCCCCTTTTCTCAGTACCCCTCTTTCCCCGTTGGGCCCGTCCTCGTAGGGTTTCCATTGTAACCGGGAGGAGGGGAGGGAGGGAAGGGGGAGGGAGGGAGGAGGGAGGTGGGGAGGGAGGGGAGGAGGGGAGGGGGGGAGGGGGGAAGGGGAAGGGGGGAGGGGGGAGGGAGAGTGGAGGGAGGGGGGTAGGGGGGAGGTGGAGGGAGGGGGAGGGGAGGGGGGAAGGGGGAAGGAGGGGGACCTCCCCTTTTCCCAGTTCCCCTCTTTCCCCGTTGGGCCTGTCCTCGTAGGGTTTCCATTGTAACCGGGAGGACGGGAGGGAGGGAAGGGGGAGGGAGGGAGGAGGGAGGTGTGGAGGGAGGAGGGAGGTGTGGAGGGAGATGGGGAGGGAGGGGGCAGGGGAGGGGGGAGGGGGAGGGAGAGGGGAGGGAGGGGGTAGGGGGAGGGAGGGGGAGGGGAGGGGGGAAGGGGGCAGGAGGGGGACCTCCCCTTTTCCCAGTACCCCTCTTTCCCCGTTGGGCCCGTCCTCGTAGGGTTTCCTTTGTAACCGGGAGGAGGGGAGGGAGGGAAGGGGGAGGGAGGGAGGAGGGAGGCGTGGAGGGAGGAGGGGAGGGGGAGGGGAGGGGAAGGGGGAGGGAGAGGGGAGGGAGAGGGGAGGGAGAGGGGAGGGAGAGGGGAGGGAGGGTGTGGGAGGGAGGGGGCCCGTCCCCGTAGGGTTTCCATTGTAACTGGGAGGGGGGAGGGAGGTTGGAAAGAGCATCCCTCTCCCCATCAGAACTGCCCCCTCCATCGACTCCTTTAAGTCCAGGCTCAAAACCTATTTCTACTCCCTAGCGTTTGAGGCTCATTGAGGAGGCGCTGTGAACTGTTTGTGTGCTACTGTATGTTTCATTTTTTTCCTTAGTACCTAATCAGATGTACAGCACTCTGGTCAACGTGGGTTGTTTTTAAATGTGCTATACAAATAAAATTGACTTGACTTGACAGCTTTTCGCAACAATGTATCACAGGGGCATTGTGACGTCACACGCTGAATACCGCGGGGGGGGGGAAGGGGGGTCAGCTCGCGTTCATCTCACAGGGGCATTGTGACATCACAATGAAGAATAAATCCGCACCGCAGCGCCCCCCTTCTGTCAAAACTTCGATAAATCAGGGGGGGAAGCGCTTTAAAACCTCTGTAACTTAAAAAATATGCGTCCGAATTAAATATAAATATCATTTTCCAGCAGCGAACCGCATGGTGATTAAGGCGTTTTGCCGGAATTGCCGTATTCAGCCGACATCAGTGGAATATATATACAACGCTACAAGATCTGAGTTTTAGTAGTATATAGATAGATAGATATATATATATATATATGGTCTCTCAGTGATTTCGCCAAAACGGTAAACCGTATCGCCACAATTTTTGCACCGCCTAAATCACGACTCTCCCCACCGGTACC
>NW_027603334.1:0-17000 GCF_053455715.1 Rhinoraja longicauda
CTTTAATGCAAGGCCATCACTGCATTTAACATTGCAGCAGCCTGTAAAGTTATCCTAATGCGATGCATCAATTGCATTTAACATTTGAGAGGTTTTGCATGATTATTGCAATGATTTTTTAATGCATTTCACATCCCAGGGTGGTGTAATATTGCATTAATGCAAGGCCATCACTGCATTTAACATTACAGCAACCGTACACCAATAAAGATCTTTCCACAGACAGCACGCGGCACTTGTTTATAACGCCCACACCAGACACCAAACACAAACCCAAACACAAACCCAAACACAGACCCAAACATAAATCCAAACACAAACCCAAACACAAACCCAAACACAGACCCAAACACAGACCCAAACACAGACCCAAACACAGACTCAAACACAGACCCAAACACAGACACACACACAGACACACACACAGACACACACACAGACCCACACACATCAGACACACTTCCCGGAAGCACTTCCAAATGCCGGATAGTCTCCTCCCTGCCCTGGAGGTTCAGCAACGTGCCGGGGGTAGTAAATACAATAATAATACCATAGTAATAATAATTAATATTATTAATAATAATAAGAATTAATCAAAGATTGATTGATTGATCGATCGGTGGGTGGATGGATGGATGTCAGGAGGGAACCGTACACCAATAAAGATTTTAATGCGTTGCATCAGTTGCATTTAACATTTGAGTGGTTTTGCATGATTATTGCAATTAATTTTTTGCATTAAACATCCCAGGAGGCTGCAATATTTCTTTAATGCAAGGCCATCACTGCATTTAACTTTGCAGCAGTCTGCAATGTTATCATAATACGATGCATTAGTTGCATTGAACATTTGAGAGATTTTGCATGATTATTACAATGATTTTAATGCGTTTAATGCCCCAGAACAGCGGCAATTTTGCTTTAATGCAAGGCCTGCGCTGTATTTAACATTGCAGGAGCCTGCAGAGTTGTTCTAATGCGTTGCATTAATTGCATTTAACATTTGAGAGGTTTTGCAAAATTATTGCAATTAATTTGATTGCATTTAACATCCCAGGGGGTTGCAATATTGCTTTAATGCAACGCCAGCGCTGCATTTAACAATGCAGCAGCCTGCAAAATTATCCTAATACGATGCATTAGTCGTATTTAACATTTGAGAGGTTTTGCAGGATTATTATTGCATTTCACATCGCAGGGTGTTGCAATATTTCTTTAATGCAAGGCGATCACTGCATTTAACATTGCAGCAGCCTGAAAAGTCATCCTAATGCGATGCATTTGTTGCATTTAACATTTGAGTGGTTTTGCAAAATTATTGCAATTAATTTAATGCATATTACATCCATTGGGGGTAGCTAGGTGACTTTAATGCAAGGCCATCACTGCATTTAACATTGCAGCAGCCTGCAAAGTTATCCTAATGCGATGCATCAATTGCATTTAACATTTGAGAGGTTTTGCATGATTATTGCAATGATTTTTTAATGCATTTCACATCCCAGGGTGGTGGAATATTGCATTAATGCAAGGCCATCACTGCATTTAACATTACAGCAACCGTACACCAATAAAGATCTTTCCACAGACAGCACGCGGCACTTGTTTATAACGCCCACACCAGACACCAGACACAAACCCAAACACAAACCCAAACACAGACCCAAACATAAATCCAAACACAAACCCAAACACAAACCCAAACACAGACCCAAACACAGACCCAAACACAGACCCAAACACAGACTCAAACACAGACCCAAACACAGACACAAACACACAGACACACACACAGACACACACACAGACCCACACACATCAGACACACTTCCCGGAAGCACTTCCAAATGCCGGATAGTCTCCTCCCTGCCCTGGAGGTTCAGCTACGTGCCGGGGGTAGTAAATACAATAATAATACCATAGTAATAATAATTAATATTATTAATAATAATAAGAATTAATCAAAGATTGATTGATTGATCGATCGGTGGGTGGGTGGATGGATGTCAGGAGGGAACCGTACACCAATAAAGATTTTAATGCGTTGCATCAGTTGCATTTAACATTTGAGTGGTTTTGCATGATTATTGCAATTAATTTTATTGCATTAAACATCCCAGGAGGCTGCAATATTTCTTTAATGCAAGGCCATCACTGCATTTAACTTTGCAGCAGTCTGCAATGTTATCATAATACGATGCATTAGTTGCATTGAACATTTGAGAGATTTTGCATGATTATTACAATGATTTTAATGCGTTTAATACCGCAGAACAGCTGCAATTTTGCTTTAATGCAAGGCATGCGCTGTATTTAACATTGCAGGAGCCTGCAGAGTTGTTCTAATGCGTTGCATTAATTGCATTTAACATTTGAGAGGTTTTGCAAAATTATTGCAATTAATTTTATTGCATTTAACATCCCAGGGGGTTGCAATATTGCTTTAATGCAACGCCAGCGCTGCATTTAACAATGCAGCAGCCTGCAAAGTTATCCTAATACGATGCATTAGTCGCATTTAACATTTGAGAGGTTTTGCAGGATTATTATTGCATTTCACATCGCAGGGTGTTGCAATATTTCTTTAATGCAAGGCGATCACTGCATTTAACATTGCAGCAGCCTGAAAAGTCATCCTAATGCGATGCATTTGTTGCATTTAACATTTGAGAGGTTTTGCAAAATTATTGCAATTAATTTAATGCATATTACATCCATTGGGGGTAGCTAGGTGACTTTAATGCAAGGCCATCACTGCATTTAACATTGCAGCAGCCTGCAAAGTTATCCTAATGCGATGCATCAATTGCATTTAACATTTGAGAGGTTTTGCATGATTATTGCAATGATTTTTTAATGCATTTCACATCCCAGGGTGGTGGAATACTGCATTAATGCAAGGCCATCACTGCATTTAACATTACAGCAACCGTACACCAATAAAGATCTTTCCACAGACAGCACGCGGCACTTGTTTATAACGCCCACACCAGACACCAGACACAAACCCAAACACAAACCCAAACACAGACCCAAACATAAATCCAAACACAAACCCAAACACAAACCCAAACACAGACCCAAACACAGACCCAAACACAGACCCAAACACAGACTCAAACACAGACCCAAACACACACCCACACACAGACACACACACAGACACACACACAGACCCACACACATCAGACACACTTCCCGGAAGCACTTCCAAATGCCGGATAGTCTCCTCCCTGCCCTGGAGGTTCAGCTACGTGCCGGGGGTAGTAAATACAATAATAATACCATAGTAATAATAATTAATATTATTAATAATAATAAGAATTAATCAAAGATTGATTGATTGATCGATCGGTGGGTGGGTGGATGGATGTCAGGAGGGAACCGTACACCAATAAAGATTTTAATGCGTTGCATCAGTTGCATTTAACATTTGAGTGGTTTTGCATGATTATTGCAATTAATTTTATTGCATTAAACATCCCAGGAGGATGCAATATTTCTTTAATGCAAGGCCATCACTGCATTTAACTTTGCAGCAGTCTGCAATGTTATCATAATACGAAGCATTAGTTGCATTGAACATTTGAGAGATTTTGCATGATTATTACAATGATTTTAATGCGTTTAATACCCCAGAACAGCTGCAATTTTGCTTTAATGCAAGGCCTGCGCTGTATTTAACATTGCAGGAGCCTGCAGAGTTGTTCTAATGCGTTGCATTAATTGCATTTAACATTTGAGAGGTTTTGCAAAATTATTGCAATTAATTTTATTGCATTTAACATCCCAGGGGGTTGCAATATTGCTTTAATGCAACGCCAGCGCTGCATTTAACAATGCAGCAGCCTGCAAAGTTATCCTAATACGATGCATTAATCGCATTTAACATTTGAGAGGTTTTGCAGGATTATTATTCCATTTCACATCGCAGGGTGTTGCAATATTTCTTTAATGCAAGGCGATCACTGCATTTAACATTGCAGCAGCCTGAAAAGTCATCCTAATGCGATGCATTTGTTGCATTTAACATTTGAGAGGTTTTGCAAAATTACTGCAATTAATTTAATGCATATTACATCCATTGGGGGTAGCTAGGTGACTTTAATGCAAGGCCATCACTGCATTTAACATTGCAGCAGCCTGCAAAGTTATCCTAATGCGATGCATCAATTGCATTTAACATTTGAGAGGTTTTGCATGATTATTGCAATGATTTTTTAATGCATTTCACATCCCAGGGTGGTGGAATATTGCATTAATGCAAGGCCATCACTGCATTTAACATTACAGCAACCGTACACCAATAAAGATCTTTCCACAGACCGCACGCGGCACTTGTTTATAACGCCCACACCAGACACCAGACACAAACCCAAACACAAACCCAAACACAGACCCAAACATAAATCCAAACACAAACCCAAACACAAACCCAAACACAGACCCAAACACAGACCCAAACACAGACTCAAACACAGACCCAAACACACACCCACACACAGACACACACACAGACACACACACACAGACCCACACACATCAGACACACTTCCCGGAAGCACTTCCAAATGCCGGATAGTCTCCTCCCTGCCCTGGAGGTTCAGCTACGTGCCAGGGTAGTAAATACAATAATAATACCATAGTAATAATAATTAATATTATTAATAATAATAAGAATTAATCAAAGATTGATTGATTGATCGATCGGTGGGTGGGTGGATGGATGTCAGGAGGGAACCGTACACCAATAAAGATTTTAATGCGTTGCATCAGTTGCATTTAACATTTGAGTGGTTTTGCATGATTATTGCAATTAATTTTATTGCATTAAACATCCCAGGAGGCTGCAATATTTCTTTAATGCAAGGCCATCACTGCATTTAACTTTGCAGCAGTCTGTTATCATAATACGATGCATTAGTTGCATTGAACATTTGAGAGATTTTGCATGATTATTACAATGATTTTAATGCGTTTAATACCCCAGAACAGCTGCAATTTTGCTTTAATGCAAGGCCTGCGCTGTATTTAACATTGCAGGAGCCTGCAGAGTTGTTCTAATGCGTTGCATTAATTGCATTTAACATTTGAGAGGTTTTGCAAAATTATTGCAATTAATTTTATTGCATTTAACATCCCAGGGGGTTGCAATATTGCTTTAATGCAACGCCAGCGCTGCATTTAACATTGCAGCAGCCTGAAAAGTCATCCTAATGCGATGCATTTGTTGCATTTAACATTGGAGAGGTTTTGCAAAATTATTGCAATTAATTTAATGCATATTACATCCATTGGGGGTAGCTAGGTGACTTTAATGCAAGGCCATCACTGCATTTAACATTGCAGCAGCCTGCAAAGTTATCCTAATGCGATGCATCAATTGCATTTAACATTTGAGAGGTTTTGCATGATTATTGCAATGATTTTTTAATGCATTTCACATCCCAGGGTGGTGGAATATTGCATTAATGCAAGGCCATCACTGCATTTAACATTACAGCAACCGTACACCAATAAAGATCTTTCCACAGACAGCACGCGGCACTTGTTTATAACGCCCACACCAGACACCAGACACAAACCCAAACACAAACCCAAACACAGACCCAAACATAAATCCAAACACAAACCCAAACACAAACCCAAACACAGACCCAAACACAGACCCAAACACAGACCCAAACACAGACTCAAACACAGACCCAAACACACACCCACACACAGACACACACACAGACACACACACAGACCCACACACATCAGACACACTTCCCGGAAGCACTTCCAAATGCCGGATAGTCTCCTCCCTGCCCTGGAGGTTCAGCTACGTGCCGGGGGTAGTAAATACAATAATAATACCACAGTAATAATAATTAATATTATTAATAATAATAAGAATTAATCAAAGATTGATTGATCGATCGGTGGGTGGGAGGATGGATGTCAGGAGGGAACCGTACACCAATAAAGATTTTAATGCGTTGCATCAGTTGCATTTAACATTTGAGTGGTTTTGCATGATTATTGCAATTAATTTTATTGCATTAAACATCCCAGGAGGCTGCAATATTTCTTTAATGCAAGGCCATCACTGCATTTAACTTTGCAGCAGTCTGCAATGTTATCATAATACGATGCATTAGTTGCATTGAACATTTGAGAGATTTTGCATGATTATTACAATGATTTTAATGCGTTTAATACCCCCGAACAGCTGCAATTTTGCTTTAATGCAAGGCCTGCGCTGTATTTAACATTGCAGGAGCCTGCAGAGTTGTTCTAATGCGTTGCATTAATTGCATTTAACATTTGAGAGGTTTTGCAAAATTATTGCAATTAATTTTATTGCATTTAACATCCCAGGGGTTGCAATATTGCTTTAATGCAACGCCAGCGCTGCATTTAACAATGCAGCAGCCTGCAAAGTTATCCTAATATGATGCATTAGTCGCATTTAATATTTGAGAGGTTTTGCAGGATTATTATTGCATTTCACATCGCAGGGTGTTGCAATATTTCTTTAATGCAAGGCGATCACTGTATTTAACATTGCAGCAGCCTGAAAAGTCATCCTAATGCGATGCATTTGTTGCATTTAACATTTGAGAGGTTTTGCAAAATTATTGCAATTAATTTTATGCATATTACATCCATTGGGGGTAGCTAGGTGACTTTAATGCAAGGCCATCACTGCATTTAACATTGCAGCAGCCTGCAAAGTTATCCTAATGCGATGCATCAATTGCATTTAACATTTGAGAGGTTTTGCATGATTATTGCAATGATTTTTTAACGCATTTCACATCCCAGTGTGGTGGAATATTGCATTAATGCAAGGCCATCACTGCATTTAACATTACAGCAACCGTACACCAATAAAGATCTTTCCACAGACAGCACGCGGCACTTGTTTATAACGCCCACACCAGACACCAGACACAAACCCAAACACAAACCCAAACACAGACCCAAACATAAATCCAAACACAAACCCAAACACAAACCCAAACACAGACCCAAACACAGACCCAAACACAGACTCAAACACAGACCCAAACACACACCCACACACAGACACACACACAGACACACACACAGACCCACACACATCAGACACACTTCCCGGAAGCACTTCCAAATGCTGGATAGTCTCCTCCCTGCCCTGGAGGTTCAGCTACGTGCCGGGGGTAGTAAATACAATAATAATACCATAGTAATAATAATTAATATTATTAATAATAATAAGAATTAATCAAAGATTGATTGATTGATCGATCGGTGGGTGGGTGGATGGATGTCAGGAGGGAACCGTACACCAATAAAGATTTTAATGCGTTGCATCAGTTGCATTTAACATTTGAGTGGTTTTGCATGATTATTGCAATTAATTTTATTGCATTAAACATCCCAGGAGGCTGCAATATTTCTTTAATGCAAGGCCATCACTGCATTTAACTTTGCAGCAGTCTGCAATGTTATCATAATACGATGCATTAGTTGCATTGAACATTTGAGAGATTTTGCATGATTATTACAATGATTTTAATGCGTTTAATACCCCAGAACAGCTGCAATTTTGCTTTAATGCAAGGCCTGCGCTGTATTTAACATTGCAGGAGCCTGCAGAGTTGTTCTAATGCGTTGCATTAATTGCATTTAACATTTGAGTGGTTTTGCAAAATTATTGCAATTAATTTTATTGCATTTAACATCCCAGGGGGTTGCAATATTGCTTTAATGCAACGTCAGCGCTGCATTTAACAATGCAGCAGCCTGCAAAGTTATCCTAATACGATGCATTAGTCGCATTTAACATTTGAGAGGTTTTGCAGGATTATTATTGCATTTCACATCGCAGGGTGTTGCAATATTTCTTTAATGCAAGGCGATCACGGCATTTAACATTGCAGCAGCCTGAAAAGTCATCCTAATGCGATGCATTTGTTGCATTTAACATTTGAGAGGTTTTGCAAAATTATTGCAATTAATTTAATGCATATTACATCCATTGGGGGTAGCTAGGTGACTTTAATGCAAGGCCATCACTGCATTTAACATTGCAGCAGCCTGCAAAGTTATCCTAATGCGATGCATCAATTGCATTTAACATTTGAGAGGTTTTGCATGATTATTGCAATGATTTTTTAATGCATTTCACATCCCAGGGTGGTGGAATATTGCATTAATGCAAGGCCATCACTGCATTTAACATTACAGCAACCGTACACCAATAAAGATCTTTCCACAGACAGCACGCGGCACTTGTTTATAACGCCCACACCAGACACCAGACACAAACCCAAACACAAACCCAAACACAGACCCAAACATAAATCCAAACACAAACCCAAACACAAACCCAAACACAGACCCAAACACAGACCCAAACACAGACTCAAACACAGACCCAAACACACACCCACACACAGACACACACACAGACACACACACAGACCCACACACATCAGACACACTTCCCGGAAGCACTTCCAAATGCCGGATAGTCTCCTCCCTGCCCTGGAGGTTCAGCTACGTGCCGGGGGTAGTAAATACAATAATAATACCATAGTAATAATAATTAATATTATTAATAATAATAAGAATTAATCAAAGATTGATTGATTGATCGATCGGTGGGTGGGAGGATGGATGTCAGGAGGGAACCATACACCAATAAAGATTTTAATGCGTTGCATCAGTTGCATTTAACATTTGAGTGGTTTTGCATGATTATTGCAATTAATTTTATTGCATTAAACATCCCAGGAGGCTGCAATATTTCTTTAATGCAAGGCCATCACTGCATTTAACTTTGCAGCAGTCTGCAATGTTATCATAATACGATGCATTAGTTGCATTGAACATTTGAGAGATTTTGCATGATTATTACAATGATTTTAATGCGTTTAATACCCCAGAACAGCTGCAATTTTGCTTTAATGCAAGGCCTGCGCTGTATTTAACATTGCAGGAGCCTGCAGAGTTGTTCTAATGCGTTGCATTAATTGCATTTAACATTTGAGAGGTTTTGCAAAATTATTGCAATTAATTTTATTGCATTTAACATCCCAGGGGGTTGCAATATTGCTTTAATGCAACGCCAGCGCTGCATTTAACAATGCAGCAGCCTGCAAAGTTATCCTAATACGATGCATTAGTCGCATTTAACATTTGAGAGGTTTTGCAGGATTATTATTGCATTTCACATCGCAGGGTGTTGCAATATTTCTTTAATGCAAGGCGATCACTGCATTTAACATTGCAGCAGCCTGAAAAGTCATCCTAATGCGATGCATTTGTTGCATTTAACATTTGAGAGGTTTTGCAAAATTATTGCAATTAATTTAATGCATATTACATCCATTGGGGGTAGCTAGGTGACTTTAATGCAAGGCCATCACTGCATTTAACATTGCAGCAGCCTGCAAAGTTATCCTAATGCGATGCATCAATTGCATTTAACATTTGAGAGGTTTTGCATGATTATTGCAATGATTTTTTAATGCATTTCACATCCCAGGGTGGTGGAATATTGCATTAATGCAAGGCCATCACTGCATTTAACATTACAGCAACCGTACACCAATAAAGATCTTTCCACAGACAGCACGCGGCACTTGTTTATAACGCCCACACCAGACACCAGACACAAACCCAAACACAAACCCAAACACAGACCCAAACATAAATCCAAACACAAACCCAAACACAAACCCAAACACAGACCCAAACACAGACCCAAACACAGACCCAAACACAGACTCAAACACAGACCCAAACACACACACACACACAGACACACACACAGACACACACACAGACCCACACACATCAGACACACTTCCCGGAAGCACTTCCAAATGCCGGATAGTCTCCTCCCTGCCCTGGAGGTTCAGCTACGTGCCGGGGGTAGTAAATACAATAATAATACCATAGTAATAATAATTAATATTATTAATAATAATAAGAATTAATCAAAGATTGATTGATTGATCGATCGGTGGGTGGGTGGATGGATGTCAGGAGGGAACCGTACACCAATAAAGATTTTAATGCGTTGCATCAGTTGCATTTAACATTTGAGTGGTTTTGCATGATTATTGCAATTAATTTTATTGCATTAAACATCCCAGGAGGCTGCAATATTTCTTTAATGCAAGGCCATCACTGCATTTAACTTTGCAGCAGTCTGCAATGTTATCATAATACGATGCATTAGTTGCATTGAACATTTGAGAGATTTTGCATGATTATTACAATGATTTTATTTCGGAGTCACGTGAGTGACTACGTGAAGACCCCGTCCAGCACGCATGCGCGACATTAGCGTTCATGCAGTGCACCCGCGACGAACGGGAGTTCAAGGTGCTCCCGCTACAATTTAAAAAGTCGGGCCGACAGGTAAGTTCTACCGTGGCCGTGAGTATTTTCTCTGTGGTCTGCTTTAGGTCCCAAGATGAGCAAGACCAGACGAAAGAAATTTGCAGCTCGCCCCCGTTCGTCTTCCGTTGAGGAACGTTCTTTGGAGGGGGGGCAAGAGGCGGCAGCAACTACCGAGCCGAGCCCAGCACCGCTAGTGCAGCCTGAGCAGCGAGCTGGAGGTACCTGCAGCCAGAACCGGGCGGTAGTATCCGACGATTCGGATGAAGATGCCACACCGCTCGAGAGCGGCACTGGCAGCCGCCTAAGCCGAATGGAACGGCTTATGGAGCAAATGCTCCAGCGAGATCTGCTGAGAGAGCAGCAGCAGACTCGCCAAGGGAGCCCAGGTACTCCCGCAGTGCCCTTTACGGCACTGGCCATTGCCTCACCTTCTTTTGAAGGCAGCATTGGCGACCAGGTCTGGGCTGGTCAAGAAGAGGGGTTGTTGGCTGAAGATGTCCGGAGTACGCAGAGTGTACAGGATCAGGAAGAGCTGCTGGGTGTGGTCAACCGCTACGTGGTCATTCCACGAGGGGGTCGGCCTTTAGAGCCGAAACTTGCAGCCAGCATTGACCACCTGTCCTCAAAACCCCTACAAGAACGGGTGGTCAATGAGGCTCTTGAGCTATATACAGCCCCAGAAAATTGTACATCATTAAATGTACCAGCTGTAAACAGCCAAATTTGGGGACATTTGGGGCAGAACATCAGGAACCTGGAGTTGAAGCTCCAGAAAATCCTTAAACTCCTGACTGCAGGGATAACATCATATGCTCGGTCCATTGATGGTGTGGACATCTCCACAAATCAGCAAGATACATTAGCTCTGCTGTGCACCACTCAATACCAGATAAATATTTTACGGAAGGAAATCATCAAGCCTGCCCTCAACCCTAAGTTTGCGGGACTCTGCAAAACACCGGGTTCAGAACCTCCAATTCTGCTTTTTGGAAAGGATCTTCCAAAAAAGGTGAAAGACCTAGAGGAAGAATCCAAGACCTTTGGTCTCGTGAGGGCAGGTTTGGGACCGAGCAGACCTAACAAACCCAGGCGGCAGTACCTCACGGCCTCCACCAGTCATAGACCACCATATGGGACTGGTGAAAGCTCGGGGTCCGCAACCATTCCCCGTAAGCCTTTTTTTAGGCCAGGGCCCAGAGCGGACCCCATGGAAAATGCGCCACCCCCAACAACATCAACGTCAACAGCAGCCCTCTACAGCCCAGCAGACACCTCATCGTCCAGCGAAGAGGCAGAAGAAAAATTAACACCAGTAACCATGGAGGTAGGTGGGTCTGGTACCTCTCGGCATATGAGCAGTAGGGACTCTATACTATCAGGGGGGAGATTGCACTTGTTTTTGGATGCATGGGAAACCATCACTAATGACAAATACATACTAAGCTGCATTCATGGCTATAAAATTGACTTTGTTCATGAAAACATTCCGCCAGTTCAGCACATACCCCAAAGGGTATTCACCCTCTCAGTCAAAGAGAAACAAGAGGGTCAAGCTGAACTTGTGAGGCTACTAGCAAAAGGTGTCATTGAAAGAACAAAACATGAACCTTTGGAATTTGTGTCTAATATTTTCACTAAAACTAAAAAAGATGGTGGATGTCGCATCATCATTGACTTAACTACGTTAAACGAGTCAGTTAAGTATACACATTTTAAGATGGAAACTTTTGAAACCGCCAGACTTTTGATTTCTACAGGGTACTTTCTAGCAGGCATTGATTTAAAAGATGCCTACTACTCAGTACCCATACACAAGGAGCACCGTAAATACTTAAAATTTATCTGGATGAAACAGCTATGGCAATTTAAAGCCTTACCAAATGGACTAACCTCCGCTCCAAGGTTGTTCACTAAAATCTTAAAACCCGCCTTGGCATTATTGAGAAAACAAAAGCATATAGTCATGGCGTACTTAGACGACATTTTAATAGTAGGGAAAACCTTGGAGACAGCTATTTTGGCAGTTGCAGCCACCAAACGTTTGTTTGAAACTTTGGGGTTTGTCATACATCCAGATAAATCCAATTTTACACCGTCCACTACCATGGACTATCTTGGATTTACGATTGATACTGTTCGCATGGTTGTAACTCTGCCAAAGGGGAAAGCATCACAATTGGCACTATCATGCCACGAACTAATGCATAAACGTCAGCCAACCATACGGCAGGTAGCGAGAGTTATTGGTAAAATGGTAGCAGCTTTTCCAGCTGTACAATTTGGGCCTTTGCACTACCAAAATTTACAAAGAGCAAAAGTGCACGCACTAAAGCAAAACTCAGGTCACTTTGACCGAGCTATGTATTTAACTGCTGAATCCATTACAGAGTTACAATGGTGGACAAGGAACATTAGGCTCAGTTCCAGTCCCATAATAATCACCAACCCAGTATTAACCATTCAAACGGATGCCAGTGCTTTGGGCTGGGGAGCAACTAACATGCAATCCAGCACAGGGGGCAGATGGACTAATTCTGAATCATCTTGCCTACAGACACGGGGTATCAACTATTTAGAAATGTTGGGTGCGTTTTATGGTTTAAAAGCATATTCATCTAATACGCATCATGCACATGTCCGGTTGCAATTAGATAATACCACGGTGGTGGCTTATATCAACCACATGGGTGGTGTAAAGTCAATATCATGTGACAAATTGGTCAACCTAATCTGGCAATGGTGTGTCGAAAGACATACTTGGTTATCAGCAACTTACCTACCAGGTAAGCAAAATACAGTGGCAGACACCAGGTCACGCAAATTTAACGATAACATCGAATGGATGTTAAATCCCAAAGTATTTGCCGAAATTACAAAGCAATATGGCACACCAGATATCGATCTATTTGCATCCAGACTGAATCACCAGGTACCAACGTATGTCGCTTGGGAACCAGACCCTGAGGCAGCAGCAGTTGATGCATTCACGCTGTATTGGGGGAAAATGTTCTTTTATGCTTTTCCTCCCTTCTGCCTCATCAGTCGGGTATTATGCAAGATTCAATTGGATTCCGCTTCAGGAATCTTGATAACACCCGACTGGCCTACACAGCCATGGTTCCCAGTGGCCCTCGACATGGCTGTCGAAACACCGTTGGAATTCCCCAGCAGTCCGGAATTATTAATCCACCCAGTGTCAGGCATTAGTCACCCGTGCCATGACAGAGTCAATCTCCTGGCTTGCAGATTCTAAAAAGACCTCTACTGGGCCTGGGACTGTCTGAGGACGCCATCAACATGATGACCGCATCCCACCGGGAGTCCACCAGGAGACAATACCTGACCAACATAAGAAAATGGGAACGGTATTGCTCCAAAACAGGAACTACCTACACTACAGCAACACCCACCAGTGTTGTAGAGTTCCTGGTTGGATTACATCGGGAAGGACTCAGCTACAGCGCCATAAATACAGCCAGGAGTGCGTTGTCAGCTTATTTGGTTCCAGCAGCAGGACAACTGGCTTTGGGGTCCCATCCACTAGTAATCAAAATCATGAGGGGCATTTTTAACACTAACCCCCCCAGACCAAGGTACACTCAGATCTGGGATGTCAGCATTGTGCTGACGCACCTTAGGGGATGGCCACCGCCCAGGGCACTCACGCTGGAACAACTTACACTGAAATCAGTCATGCTCATGGCACTAGTGTCAGCTCAAAGGGTACAATCCCTCCACCTTCTCAGGCTGGACAGCATGACAGAGTCATTGGACTGTTTCACATTCCACATTCAGGGACTGGTCAAACAAACTAGACCAGGTACCACGCCTCCAGTCATGGAGTTCTGGGCATATTCATCTGACCCACGGCTATGTGCCAAGAACCATCTCGCCAATTACATAGACACAACACACAACTTAAGAGGGAGAGAAAAAGCCTTATGGATAAGCCACAAGAAGCCTCATGGTCAGGTGACGAGCCAAACCATTTCAAGGTGGCTCAAGCAGGTGCTTAAGTCCGCGGGAGTCAATACCAATGTTTACAAATCTCACTCCACCAGGGCTGCATCTACGTCGGCGGCTAGTCGAATGGACGTGCCTATGGACCATATTCTGGCCAGAGCAGGATGGTCCTCGGAAAGAACTTTCCAAAGGTTTTATAATAAACCGCTGGCGCAACCTGCTACATTTGCAGACAGAATTTTAGAGTCTGCAGATAATATTTAATTTGAGCCCTGGGGAGCTCTCTGTTTTTTGTTGTCATTAATAAACCTTTTTTGTTCACAAACAGGCTCTTTATTGCGATAACATACTTCCTCCCTCTAAGGTCTTCAGACAGTGAGTGAAGCATGAGCTGGTACACGGTTCGGAATCACAGAGCTTTGAAGTCTTCACGTAGTCACTCACGTGACTCCGAAATAAAATAGTAAGATTAAATGAGAACTTACCAGTTCGAAGTTTGATCTGTATTTTATGAGGAGTTACGATGAGGGATTACGTGCCCTCCGCTCCCACCCTCTATTATACAGATCAACTGGTAATTAAGTTCTTATTTTTTCTTTAATATATTTATTTCAATCGTTGTGTTTTTTCTGTGAATCCACACCGCTGCTTTGAAGAATGTCGCGCATGCGTGCTGGACGGGGTCTTCACGTAATCCCTCATCGTAACTCCTCATAAAATACAGATCAAACTTCGAACTGGTAAGTTCTCATTTAATCTTACTAATTTATCAATAAGCTACGAGCTTTAAATTATAAACAGGCATGTTGGCCGGTGTGGGCAGGTGGGACCAGTGTAGATGGGGCATGTTGGTCGGTGTGGGCAGGTGGGACTAGTGTAGATGGGGCATGTTGGTCGGTGTGGGCAGGTGGGACTAGTGTAGATGGGGCATGTTGGTCGGTGTGGGCAGGTGGGACTAGTGTAGATGGGGCATGTTGGTCTGTGTGGGCAGGTGGGACTAGTGTAGATGGGGCATGTTCGCCTGTGTGGGAAGGTGGGACTAGTGTAGATGGGGCATGTTGGCCGGTGTGGGCAGGTGGGACTTGTGTAGATGGGGCATGTTGGGCGGTGTGGGTAGGTGGGACTAGTGTAGATGGGGCATGTTGGTCAGGTGGGACTAGTGTAGATGGGGCATGTTGGTCGGTGTGGGCAGGTGGGACTAGTGTAGATGGGGCATGTTGGTCGGTGTGGGCATGTGGGACTAGTGTAGATGGGGCATGTTGGTCTGTGTGGGCAGGTGGGACTAGTGTAGATGGGGCATGTTGGCCGGTGTGGGAAGGTGGGACTAGTGTAGATGGGGCATGTTGGTCGGTGTGGGCAGGTGGGACTAGTGTAGATGGGGCATGTTGGTCGGTGTGGGCAGGTGGGACTAGTGTAGATGGGGCATGTTGGTCGGTGTGGGCAGGTGGGACTAGTGTAGATGGGGCATGTTGGTCGGTGTGGGCAGGTGGGACTAGTGTAGATGGGGCATGTTGGTCTGTGTGGGCAGGTGGGACTAGTGTAGATGGGGCATGTTCGCCTGTGTGGGAAGGTGGGACTAGTGTAGATGGGGCATGTTGGCCGGTGTGGGCAGGTGGGACTTGTGTAGATGGGGCATGTTGGGCGGTGTGGGCAGGTGGGACTAGTGTAGATGGGGCATGTTGGTCAGGTGGGACTAGTGTAGATGGGGCATGTTGGTCGGTGTGGGCAGGTGGGACTAGTGTAGATGGGGCATGTTGGTCGGTGTGGGCATGTGGGACTAGTGTAGATGGGGCATGTTGGTCTGTGTGGGCAGGTGGGACTAGTGTAGATGGGGCATGTTGGCCGGTGTGGGAAGGTGGGACTAGTGTAGATGGGGCATGTTGGTCGGTGTGGGCAGGTGGGACTAGTGTAGATGGGGCATGTTGGTCGGTGTGGGAAGGTGGGACTAGTGTAGATGGGGCATGTTGGCCGGTGTGGGCAGGTGGGACTAATGTAGATGGGGCATGTTGGGCGGTGTGGGCAGGTGGGACTTGTGTAGATGGGGCATGTTGGGCGGTGTGGGCAGGTGGGACTAGTGTAGATGGGGCATGTTAGAAACATAGAAAATAGGTGCAGGAGTAGGCCATTCGGCCCTTCGAGCCTGCACCGCCATTCAATATGATCATGGCTGATCATCCAGCTCAGTAGCCTGTACCTGCCTTCTCTCCATACCCCCTGATCCCTTTAGCAAAAAGGGCCACATCCAACTCTTAAATATAGCCAATGAACTGGCCTCAACTACCTTCTGTGGCAGAGAATTCTACAGATTCATCACTCTCTGTGTGAAGAAATGTTTTCTCATCTCGGTCCTAAAAGATGGCAACATGCCCCATCTACACAAGTCCTTAAGCTGTGACCCCTGGTTCTGGACTCCCCCAACATCGGGAACAATCTTCCCGCATCTAGCCTCTCCAACCCCTTAAGAATTTTATATGTTTCTATACGATCCCCCCTCAGTCTTCTAAATTCCAGTGAGTATAAGCCCAGTCTATCCAGTCTTTCCTCATATGAAAGCCCACCATCCCAGGGATCAATCTGGCGAACCTTCTCTGTACTCCCTCTAAGGCAAGAAAGTCTTTCCTCAGGTTAGGAGACCAAAACTGCACACAATA
>NW_027603335.1:0-16974 GCF_053455715.1 Rhinoraja longicauda
GCTGGCTCGAAGGGCTGAATGGCCTACTCCTGCACCTATTGTCTATTGTCTATTGATATTCCAATATTTTTTAGATCATGCCAAGAGAGGGAGCAAACAATTCACAGCTTGGTCAAGGAAGGAACGACACAAAGAGACATCGAAAGACAGTGAGGAGCAGAAGGGGAACAAGAGGAGCAACAACAAATAACTGGACGTGTGAAAGATCTAATGCTTTCGTGCCAGGAGGAGGGAGCAAACAATTCACAGCTTGGTCAAGGAAGGAACGACGCGAGGAGACATCGAAAGACAGTGAGGAGCAGAAGGGAACAAGAGGAGCAACAACAAATAACTGGACGTGTGAGGATCAACGAGAAAGACGCAAACAGAAAGTGACAGGCACAAAAGAAACTTTTTCTTTGAGGTTTATTTTATTTCAAGAAAAAAATTGCCATTTTGGTCTAATGATTTCGTGTTCATTAATAAGTAGGTTTTTATTTAGAATTTATAAATATATACATCGTGATATTTCTATATTTTTTAGATTATGCCAAGAGGACAGTGAGGAGCAGAAGGGAACAAGAGGAGCAACAATAAATAACGGAACATATGAGGATCAACGAGAAAGAACGCAAAACAGAAAGTGACAGGTACTAAAGAACCTTTTTGAGGTTTATTTTATTTCAAGAAAAAGAAATTGCCATTCGGATCTAATGATTACGTGCTCATTAATAAGTAGGTTTTTATTTAGAATTTATTATAAATATATACATCCTGATATTTCTATACTTTCTAGATCATGCCAAGAGGAGGGAGCAAACAAGTCACAGCTTGGTCAAGAAGGAACGACGCAAAGAGACATCGACAGACAGTGAGGAGCAGAAGGGAACAGAGGAACAACAACAAATAACTGAACGTGAAGGATCATCGAGAAAGAAAGCATAACATAGAGGGACAAGATATGCTAACAACAAAAAACTGAGGGTCAACGAGAAAGTATGCATAACAGAAGGCAATAAAAGACCCAAGAAGAAAGAACTCAATGTCTCGATGATCAACGAAGAAGCAAGCAAAAGAGAAACTGACAAGTTAATAAAATAGATCTTTAATGTTCAAATTGTTATGTTTTGAGTTATTCGCATTTTTTTACTTTAATAAATTCCTTTTCCACCTGCTTAATCGTCCTCAGCGTGTGACATCTCAATGCACGCCTTTAATTGCGCTCCCTTTCCCCCTCCCCCACCCCATTCCCCCCCTCCTCACCCACCCCTCCCCTCTCCAACCCCCCCCCCCTACCTCACCGTCCCTCCCAATTGAGATTCTTTTTTTTAACAGACAATTTATTTAACAGACAATTTATTTTAAAGAAAAAAGCAATTTCCCCAGGTCGCAATGGAAACCCTACGAGGACGGGCCCAACGGGCCCACTCGGTCTAGTATACTACTAAAACTCAGATCTTGTGTTATATATATATATATGCGCGTAACAGCGGTTTCTCTGATTTCGTCAAAACGGTGAACCGTAGCGCCACGATTTTTGCACCGCCTTAATCACCACGCGGTTATCTGCTGCAAATTGTTTTTTATTTAATTCGGTCGCATGTTTTTTAAGTTACAGAGGTTTTAAAGCGCTCCCCCCCCCCCTAAATTATAGGGGGCGCTGTGGTGCGGATTTATTGAAGGTCTTCAGATTATGATGTCACAATGCCCCTGTGAGATGGGGGATACATTGTTGCGAATACAGGCGCTGTGGTGCGGATTTATTGAAAGTCTTCAGCTTATGATGTCACAATGCCCCTGTGAGATGGGTGATACATTGTTGCGAATACAGATCGCCGTGAGAAGCACTTGGTCAAGTCCAAGTCAAGTCAATTTTATTTGTATAGCACATTTAAAAACAACCCACGTTGACCAAAGTGCTGTACATCTGATTAGGTACTAAGGAAAAAAAATGAAATATACAGTGGCACGCAAACAGTTCACAGTACCTCCTCAATGAGCCTCAACGCAAGGGAGTAGAAATAGGTTTTGAGCCTGGACTTAAAGGAGTGATGGAGGGGGGCAGTTCTGATGGGGAGAGGGATGCTGTTCCACAGTCTAGGAGCTGCAACCGCAAAAGCTCGGTAACCCCTGAGCTCGGTCCCCCATCCACGAAGGGGGACTGGGGAGGGGGACAACAGGGGTCATTGCGGAGGGGGCTTGGTGGTGGGGGAAAGAGGGGTACTGGGAAAAGGGGAGGTCCCCCTTCCCCCCTCAACCCCTTCATCCCGCGTCCTTCCCACCTCCATCCCCACTCCCTCCCCCCTCCTCCCCTACCTCCCCAACTCCCTCCCCCTCCCTCCCCACCTCCCTCACCCCTCCCCCCTAACTCCCCCCCCCTCCCTCCTTCCCTCCATCCCTCCCTCCCCCAATCCCTCCCCACTCCCTCCACCCTTCCATCCCTCTCCCCCTCCCCCCCTCCTTCCACCCTCCCTCCCCTCTCCCGGTTACAATGGAAATCCTACGGGGACGGGCCCAAAGGGGAAAGAGGGGTACTGGGAAAAGGGGAGGTCCCCCTCCCTCCCCGTTCCCCCCTCCCTCCCCATCCCCCCCTACCCACCTCCCTCCCCTCTCCCCTCCCCCTCCCCCCTTCCCCCTCCACCCCCTCCCCTCCCTCCCCCTCCCCTCCTCCCTCCACACCTCCCTCCACACCTCCCTCCTCCCTCCCTCCCTCCCCCTTCCCTCCCTCCCCTCCCGGTTACAATGGAAACCCTACGAGGACGGGCCCAACGGGGAAAGAGGGGTACTGGGAAAAGGGGAGGTCCCCCTTCCCCCCTCCCCTCCCTCCCCCTCCCCCCCTACCCCTCTCCCTCCCCCCCCTCCCTCTCCCTCCACTACTCCCTCCACACCTCCCTCCTCCCTCCCTCCCCCTTCCCTCCCTCCCCTCCTCCGGTTACAATGGAAACCCTACGAGGACGGGCCCAACGGGGAAAGAGGGGTACTGGGAAAAGGGGAGGCCCCATCCCTCCCCCCTTCCCCCCTCCCCTCCCCCCTCCCTCCCCCCCCCCCTCCCCCCCCCCCCACCCGCCTCCCTCCCCCTCTCCCTCCCCTCTCCCCCCTTTCCCCCCCTCACCCCCCCTCCTCCCCTCCTCCCTCCACACCTCCCTCCTCCCTCCCTCCCTCCCCCTTCCCTCCCTCCCCCCCCTCCCGGTTACAATGGAAACCCTACGAGGACGGGCCCAACGGGAAAGAGGGGTACTGGGAAAAGGGGAGGGTCCTCCTCCCTCCCCCTTCCCCCTCCCCTCCCCATCCCCTCCCCCTCCCTCCCCCCCTCCCTCCCCTCTCACCTCCCCTCCCCCTCCCTCCCCCTCCCCCCACCTACCACCCTCCTCCCCTCTCCCTCCCCCTCCCCCCTTCCCCCCTCCCCTCCCCCCCTCCCTCCCCCCTCCACACCTCCCTCCTCCTCCCTCCCCCTTCCCTCCCCCCCACTCCCCTCCCGGTTACAATGGAAACCTTACGAGGACGGGCCCAACGGGGAAAGAGGGGTACTGGGAAAAGAGGAGATCCCCCTCCCTCCCCTCCCCCCTCCCCTCCCCCCTCCCCCCCTTCCCCCTCCCCTTCCCCCTCCCCTCCCCCCTCCCTCCCCTCCCCTCCTCCCTCCACACCTCCCTCCTCCCTCCCTCCCCCCTCCCGGTTACAATGGAAACCCTATGAGGACGGGCCCAACGGGAAAGAGGGGTAGTGGGAAAAGGGGAGGTCCCCCTTCCCCCTCAACCCCTTCATCCCCCCTCCTTCCACCTCCATCCCCACTCCCTCCCCCCCTCCTCCCCCTCCTCCCCAACTCCCTCCCCCCTCCCCCCTAACTCCCCCTCCCTCCTTCCCTCCATCCCTCCCTCCCCAATCCCTACCCCCCTCCCTCTACCCTTCCATCCCTCTCCCCCCTCCTTGAAACCCTACGAGGACGGGCCCAACGGGGAAAGAGGAGTACTGGGAAAAGGGGAGGTCCCCTCCCTCCCCCCCTTCCCCCCTCCCCTCCCCCTCCCTCTCCTCCCCCTCCTCCCCCTCCCCCTACCCCCCTCCCTCCCCTCCCCCCTCCCTCCCTCCCCTCCTCCTTCCACACCTCCCTCCTCCCTCCCTCCCCCTTCCCGCCCTCCCCTCCTCCCGGTTACAATGGAAACCCTACGAGGACGGGCCCAACGGGGAAAGAGGGGTACTGGGAAAAGGGAGGTCCCCCCTCCCTCCCTCCCCCCTACCCACCTCCCTCCCCTCTCTCCTCCCCCCCTTCCCTCCTCCCTTCCCCCCCTCCCCCTCCCCCCTCCCATCCCCCCCTCTCCCACTCCTCCCCCCTACCCCCCTCCCTCCCCTCCTCCCTCCCCCTTCCTCCCCCAACCCTCCCCCTTTCCTCCCCTCCCGGTTACAATGGAAACCCTACGAGGACGGGCCCAACGGGCCCACTCGGTCTAGTCTATCTATATACTACTAAAACTCTGGGTTCGTGTGTATGTACGGAAGATTCCGTATGTACGAAAGATTCCGAAGATTTCTGTCCATAACTTACAAACCCTACTCCTCCAGACCGGTACACCAAAGCGCTACGATTTTTGTACCGCCATATTCACCATTAACATGGGCAACTATTGTAAGTACTTTCGTTCAAATTGAAGCTACCTTTTTAAAGCTAGAGAGATATTAAAGTTTAAATTTTCATTTCTAACACTTTTCTTGAAGGGGCCAAACCCTACTCCTCCCAGACGGTACACCAAAGCGCTACGATTTTTGTACCGCCGTATTCACCATTAACATGGGCAACTATTGTAAGTACTTTCGTTCAAATTGAAGCTACCTTTTTAAAGCTAGAGAGATATTAAAGTTTAAATTTTTCATTTCTAACCCTTTTCTTGAAGGGGCTTCAGCGCGTGATGTCACAATGGCACCCGTGCACCAATGAGAGATCAGCTCGCGATGGACAAGCGGCTGCTATTGGGTGTTTACTACTTTAAATTTACATGATTTTTTTTCTGACCTTTTTTTTCAAGGTCTTCAGCTTGTGACGTCACAATGCTTGTGTGAGATGGTTGCAACATTGTTGCGAAAAGCAGCTGCCAGTTTTTTAAAGTTGTGCGAGACACTTAACATACACAGATCAGCATGGGGCCCCTATTCCCTCCCTCCCCCCCCCTTCCCCCCTCAACCCCTTCCTCCCCACTCCTTCCCACCTCCACCCCCCTCCCTCCCCCCCTTCCCCCCTCCCCTCCCCCCTCCCTCCCCCTCCACCCTCCACACCTCCCTCCCTCCCCCTTCCCTCCCTCCCCTCCTCCCGGTTACAATGGAAACCCTACGAGGACGGGCCCAACGGGGAAAGAGGGGTACTGGGAAAAGGGGAGGTCCCCCTCCCTCCCCTTCCCCCTCCCCTCCCCCCCCTACCCCTCTCCCTCCCCCCTCACCCCCCTCCCCCCTCCCTCCCCCTCTCCCTCCCCCCTCCCCCCCTTCCCCCCTCCCCTCCCTCCCCCTCCCCTCCCTCCACACCTCCCTCCTCCCTCCCTCCCCCTTCCCTCCCTCCCCTCCTCCCGGTTACAATGGAAACCCTACGAGGACGGGCCCAACGGGGAAAGAGGGGTACTGGGAAAAGGGGAGGTCCCACTTCACCTCTCAACCCCTTCCTCCCCCCTCCTTCCCACCTCCATCCCCACTCCCTCCCCCCCTCCCTCCCCCTCAATCCCAACCTCCATCACCACTCAGCCCCTAACTCCCCCCCTCCCTCCTTCCCTCCATCCCACCCTCCCCCACTCCCTCCCAACTCCCTCCACCCTTCCATCCCTCTCCCCCTCCCCCCTCCTTCCACCCTCCCTCCCCCCTCCCGGTTACAATGGAAACCCTACGGGGACGGGCCCAACGGGGAAAGAGGGGTACTGGAAAAAGGGGAGATCCCCCTCCCTCCCCTCCCCCCTACCCCTCCCCCCTTCCCTCCCCCTTCCCCCCTCCCCTTCCCCCCTCCCTCCCCCTCCCCTCCTCCCTCCACACCTCCCTCCTCCCTCCATCCCCCCTCCCGGTTACAATGGAAACCCTACGAGGACGGGCCCAACGGGCCCACTCGGTCTAGTATACTACTAAAACTCTGATCTTGTAGCTTTATATATATATTCCACTGATGTCGGATGAATACGGCAATTCCGGCAAAACGGTGAACCGTAGCGCCACGATTTCTATACCGCCTTAATCAGCATGCGGTTCGCTGCTGGAAAATGATATTTTTATTTAATTCGGACGCATATTTTTTAAGTTACAGAGGTTTAAAAGTGCTGCCCCCCCTGATTTATCGAAGTTTTGACAGAAGGGGGGCGCTGCGCTGCGGATTTATTCTTCATTGTGATGTCACAATGCCCCTGTGAGATGAACTCGAGCAGACCCCCCTTCCCCCCCCGTGGTATTCAGCGTGTGACGTCACAATGCCCCTGTGCCCCTCCCTCCCCCTTCCCCCCTCCCCCTCCCCTACCTCCCCCCTCCCTCCCCCTCCCCCTTCCCCTCTCCCTCCCCCCTCCCCCCTTCCCCCCTCCCCCCTTTCCCCACTCCCCCCCATTCCGCCCTCCCCTTCCCCCCTCCCTCCCCTCCTCCCTCCTCCCTCCCCTATCTCCCCCCTCCCTCCCCCTCCCCCCCTTCCCCTCTCCCTCCCCCCTCCTCCCTTTCCCCCCTCCCCCCCTTTCCGCCCTCCCCCCTCCCTCCCCTCCTCCCTCCTCCCTCCCCCTTCCCTCCCTCCCCTCCTCCCGGTTACAATGGAATCCCTACGAGGACGGGCCCAACGGGGAAAGAGTGGTACTGGGAAATGGGGAGAGCCCCCTCCCTCCCCCCTTCCCCTCCCATCCCCCCTCCCTCCCCCTCCCTCCCCCTCCCCCCCTACCCCCCCTCCCCTCTCCCTCCCCCTCCCTCCCCCCTCCCTCCCCCCTCCCTCCCCCCTCCCTCCCCCTCACCCCTACCCCCTCACTCCCCCCTCCCCCCCTTCCCCCCTCCCCTCCCCCCTCCCTCCCCCTCCCCTCCTCCCTCCACACCTCCCTCCTCCCTCCCTACCCTCCCTCCTCCCTCCCTCCCCCTTCCCTCCCTCCCCTCCTCCCGGTTACAATGGAAACCCTACGAGGACGGGCCCAACGGGGAAAGAGGGGTACTGGGAAAAGGGGAGGTCCCCCTCCCCCTCCCCCTTCCCTCCCACCCCCTCCCCCCTCCCCCTCCCCCCTCCCCTCCCCTCCCCTCTCCCTCCCCTTCCCGCCCCCCTCTGCCCCCTTCCTCCCCCCCTCCTCTCCCCCCCTCCTCTCCCCCCCTCTCCTCTCCCCCTCTCCTCTCCCCCTCCCTCTCCTCTCCCCCCTCTCCTCTCCCCCCCCTCTCCTCTCCCCCCCTCTCCTCTTCCCCTTCCCTCCCCCCTCCCCCTCCCTTCCCCCCTCCCTTTCCCCTCCCTCCCCCCCCCTCTTCCCCCCTCCCTTACACCCTCCCTCCCCCTCTCCTCCCCTCTCCCCCCTCCCTCCCTCCCCACTCTCCTCTCCTCCCTACCTCATCCCTCCCTCCCTCCCTTCCCCGCAGCGCTGACCGCCGGGAAGTGTAGTCGCCGTTGCCTCTCCCGCTTCTGCTCTATAGATAAGATTAATTTCTTTTTCAACAAAGAATGCTGTTTATTTTAAAGTAAAATAGACACCTCTCCTCTCTCCCCCCCTCTCCTCTCCTCTCTCCCCACCCTCTCCTCTCCTCTCCCCCCTCTCCTCTCCCCCCTCTCCCCTCTCCTCTCCCCCCTCTCCTCTCCCCCTCCACTCTTTCCTCTCCCCTCTCCTCTCCCCTCCCCCCCTCTCCTCTCCCCCCTCCTCCCCCCCTCCTCCTCTCCCCCCTCCTCCTCTACCCCCTCCTCCTCTCCCCCTCCCTCCTCCTCCCCCACTCCCTCCTCTCCCCCTCCCTCCTCTCCCCCTCCCTCCTCCCCCCTCCCCCCTCCCCTCCCCCCCTTCCCCCCTCCCCCCCTTCCCCCCCTCCCCTCCCTCCCCTCCCCCCTCCCCTCCCCCCCTCCTCTCCCCCCCTCCTCTCCCCCCCCCTCCTCTCCCCCCCCTCCTCTCCCCCCCCTCCTCTCCCCCTCCTCCTCTCCCCGAAGCGGAAGTGTAGTCGCCGTCGCCTCTCCCGCTGTTTGATTTAATTTATAACAAAGACATTTATTTAAAATGAGGAATGTGATTTTCATTAAGTTTGATTTTATTTATTTTAAAAAAGCTGCTGCTCTATAGATAAGTTTATTTCCTTTTCAACAAAGAACGCTGTTTATTTTAAAGTAAAAACGCGGTTTTTTTCATTGGGTTTCACCCTCCCTGTTAGCGCCCGATTGGTTGGGTCTTTACGTGGGGTACAGTGATTGGCTCCACCATCCCTGTTAGCACCCGATTGGCTGGGTCTCTACGTGGAGTGCAGTGATTGGCTCCACCCTCCCTGTTAGCGCCCGATTGGCTGGGTCTCTACGTGGGGTGCAGTGATTGGCTCCAACCTTACACTCGATGTGGGTGGAGCAGTTGATTTGAACTGACACCAACTGCCGTAACCAACAGTCCACCGTGCTGCTGCTGGTTGAGGACAGGCTCCAGCATCGCTCAGGAGGGCAGTTTAATTGAAATACAGAAAGAATATTTATAGATAAGTTTCTTATCATTTCCAACAGAAAAATTACATTTATTTTAAACGGTACGAGATTTTCATTGCATTTAATTTTATTTTAAAAAAAAGATAAAAGACAGAGATTTCATAGATAAGTTTACTTTCTTGTTTAACAAAAGAACATTTATTTCACATAGGTTTAATTTCATTTACAACAAAGACATAAGCTGCTGCTCTATAGATAAGTTTAATTTCTTTTTCAACAAAGAATGCTGTTTATTTTAAAGTAAAATAGACCCCTCTCCTCTCTCCCCCCCTCTCCTCTCCTCTCCCCCACTCTCCTCTCCCCCTCTCCTCTCCCCCCTCTCCCCTCTCCTCTCCCCCCTCTCCCCTCTCCTCTCCCCCCTCTCCCCTCTCCTCTCCCCCCTCTCCTCTCCCCCTCCCCTCTCTTCTCCCCCTCCCCTCTCTCCTCTCCCCTCTCCTCTCCCCCTCTCCTCTCCCCCCTCTCCTCTCCCCCTCTCCTCTCCCCCCTCTCCTCTCCCCCTCTCCTCTCCCCCTCCTCCTCTTGCCCCCTCCTCCCCCCCCTCCTCCTCTCCCCCCCTCCTCCCCCCCCTCCCCCCCTCCTCCCCCCCTCCCCCCCCCTCCTCTCCCCCCCCTCCTCTCCCCGAAGCGGAAGTGTAGTCGCCGTCGCCTCTCCCGCTGTTTGATTTCATTTATAACAAAGACATTTATTTAAAATGAGGAATGTGATTTTCATTAAGTTTGATTTTATTTATTTAAAAAAAGCTGCTGCTCTATAGATAAGTTTATTTCCTTTTCAACAAAGAACGCTGTTTATTTTAAAGTAAAAACGCGGTTTTTTTCATTGGGTTTCACCCTCCCTGTTAGCGCCCGATTGGTTGGGTCTTTACGTGGGGTGCAGTGATTGGCTCCACCATCCCTGTTAGCACCCGATTGGCTGGGTCTCTACGTGGGGTGCAGTGATTGGCTCCACCCTCCCTGTTAGCGCCCGATTGGCTGGGTCACTACGTGGGGTGCAGTGATTGGCTCCAACCTCACACTCGATGTGGGTGGAGCAGTTGATTTGAACTGACACCAACTGCCGTAACCAACAGTCCACCGTGTTGCTGCTGATGGTTGAGGACAGGCTCCAGCATCGCTTAGGAGGGCAGTTTAATTGAAATACAGAAAGAATATTTATAGATAAGTTTCTTATCATTTCCAACAGAAAAATTACATTTATTTTAAACGGTACGAGATTTCCATTGCATTTAATTTTATTTTTAAAAAAAAGATAAAAGACAGAGATTTCATAGATAAGTTTACTTTCTTTTTTAACAAAAGAACATTTATTTCACATAAGTTCCCTCCCCCCCTTCCCTCCTCCCCTCCCAACCCCCCCTCTCCCCCCTCCCTCCCCCTACCCCCCTCCCTCCCCCCTCCCCCCCTCCCCTCCCCCCCCTCCCTCCCCTCCTCCCTCCCCCTTCCCTCCCCCAACCCTCCCCCTTTCCTCCCCTCCCGGTTACAATGGAAACCCTACGAGGACGGGCCCAACGGGCCCACTCGGTCTAGTCTATATACTATTAAAACTCAGATGTTGTATATATATATGTATATTCCACTGATGTCGGCTGAATACGGCAATTCCGGCAAAACGGTGAACCGTAGCGCCACGATTTTTGTACCGCCTTAATCAGCATGCGGTTCGCTGCTGGAAAATGATATTTTTATTTAATTCGGACGCATATTTTTTAAGTTACAGAGGTTTAAAAGTGCTGCCCCCCCTGATTTATCGAAGTTTTGACAGAAGGGGGGCGCTGCGGTGCGGATTGTGATGTCACAATGCCCCTGTGAGATGGACTCGAGCTGACCCCCCTTCCCCCCCACCCCAGCGGTATTCAGCGTGTGACGTCACAATGCCCCTGTGCTACATTGTTGCGAAGAGCTGTCAAGTCAAGTCCATTTTATTTGTACAGCACATTTAAAAACAACCCACGTTGACCAAAGTGCTGTACATCTGATTAGGTACTAAGGAAAAAAATGAAACATACAGTAGCACGCAAACAGTTCACAGCGCCTCCTCAATGAGCCTCAAACGCTAGGGAGTAGAAATAGGTTTTGAGCCTGGACTTAAAGGAGTCGATGGAGGGGGCAGTTCTGATGGGGAGAGGGATGCTCTTTCCACCCTCCCCCTCTCTCCCTCCCCCTCCCCCCTTTCCCCCCTCCCCCCCTTTCCGCCCTCCCCTTCCCCCCCTCCCTCCCCTCCTCCCTCCTCCCTCCCTCCCCCTTCCCTCCCTCCCCTCCTCCCGGTTACAATGGAATCCCTACGAGGACGGGCCCAACGGGGAAAGAGGGGTACTGGGAAAAGGGGAGAGCCCCCTCCCTTCCCCCTCCCTCCCCCTCCCCCCTACCCCCCCTCCCCTCTCCCCCTCCCTCCCCCTCCCTCCCCCTACCCCCTCACTCCCCCCTTCCCCCCTCCCCTCCCCCCCTCCCTCCCCCCTCCTCCCTCCCTCCCCCTTCCCTCCCTCCCCTCCTCCCGGTTACAATGGAAACCCTATGAGGACGGGCCCAACGGGGAAAGAGGGGTACTGGGTAAAGGGGAGGTCCCCCCTCCTCCCCCTTCCCCTCCCCCTCCCTCCCCCTACCCCCCTCCCTCCCTCCCCTCTCCCTCCCCCTACCCCCTCCCCTCCCCCCTCCTTCCCCATCTCCCTCCACACCTCCCTCCTCCCTCCACACCTCCCTCCTCCCTCCCTCACCCTTCCCTCCCTCCCGTCCTCCCGGTTACAATGGAAACCCTACGAGGACAGGCCCAACGGGGAAAGAGGGGAACTGGGAAAAGGGGAGGTCCCCCTCCTTCCCCCCTTCCCCCCTCCCCTCCCCTCCCAAACAGTTCACAGTACCTCCTCAATTAGCCTCAAAAGCTAGGGAGTAGAAATAGGTTTTGAGCCTGGACTTAAAGGAGTCGATGGAGGAGGCAGTCCTGATGGGGAGAGGGATGCTCTTTCAACCCTCCCCCTCTCTCCCTCCCCCCTCCCCCCCTCCCCCCTTTCCGCCCTCCCCTTCCCCCCCTCCCTCCCCTCCTCCCTCCCTCCCTCCCTCCCATACAATGGAAACCCTACAAGGACGGGCACAACGGGGAAAGAGGGGTACTGGGAAAAGGGGAGGTCCTCCTCCCTCCCCCCCTTCCCTCTCCCCTTCCCCCCTCCCCCTTCCCCCTCCCCTCCCACCCCTTCCCCCTCCCCTCCCCCCCCTCCATCCCCCTCCCCCCTCCCTCCCCGCCTCCCAGTTACAATGGAAACCTTACGGGGACGGGCCCAACGGGGAAAGAGGGGTACTGGGAAAAGGGGAGGTCCCCCTCCCTCCCCCTATCCCCCTCCCTCCCCCCATCCACCCTCCCGCCACCCCTCACCCTCCCCTCCTCCCTCCACACCTCCCTCCTCCCTCCCTCCCCCTTCCCTCCCTCCCCTCCTCCCGGTTACAATGGAAACCTTACGAGGACTGGCCCAACGGGGAAAGAGGGGTACTGGGAAAAGTGGAGGTACCCCTCCCTCCCCCCTTCCCCCTCCCCCCCTCCCTCCCCCCCCCTCCCCCCTCCCCTCCCCTCCCCCTCCCTCCCCCTCCCCTACCCCACTCCCTCCCCTCTCCCTCCCCCCCTTCTCCCCTCCTCCTCCCTCCCCCTCCCCTGCCCTCCTCCCTCCCTCCCCCTCCCCTCCCCCGCACTCCCCTCCCGGTTACAATGGAAACCCTACGAGGACGGGCCCAACGGGCACACTTGAGATGGGTGCTACAGTGAGAAGCACTATGTGACCGCGAATGTTTCAAAACAAGCACTTAAAAAGCACTTATCTCTTTTTAAAGTATTTTTTTTTATTGCAAGTTACTTAACATACACAGATCAGCATTGGGCCCATATGCTCGTGGGCCACCGGGGCAAGTGTTTCGAAAAAAGCACTGAGAGTGTGTATGGGGAGAGAGAGAATGTGGGGGGGGGGGGTCTGTGAATGGGGACTGGGGACAACAGGGGTCGTTGCGGAGGGGGCTTGGTGGTGGGGGAAAGAGGGGTACTGGGAAAAGGGGAGGTCCCCCCCTTCCCCCCTCCCTTACACCCTCCCTCCCCCTCTCCTCCCCTCTCCCCCTCCCTCCCTCCCCACTCTCCTCTCCTCCCTACCTCATCCCTCCCTCCCTTCCCCGCAGCGCTGACCGCCGGGAAGTGTAGTCGCCGTCGCCTCTCCCGCTTCTGCTCTATAGATAAGATTAATTTCTTTTTCAACATCCCTCCCTCCCTCCCTTCCCCGCAGCGCTGACCGCCGGGAAGTGTAGTCGCCGTCGCCTCTCCCGCTTCTGCTCTATAGATAAGATTCATTTCTTTTTCAACAAAGAATGCTGTTTATTTTAAAGTAAAATAGACACCTCTCCTCTCTCCCCCCCTCTCCTCTCCTCTCTCCCCCCCCTCTCCTCTCCTCTCCCCCCTCTCCTCTCCCCCTCTCCCCTCTCCTCTCCCCCCTCTCCTCTCCCCCTCCACTCTTTCCTCTCCCCTCTCCTCTCCCCTCTCCCCCCTCCTCTCCCCCCTCCTCCCCCCCTCCTCCTCTCCCCCCCTCCTCCTCTCCCCCTCCCTCCTCTCCCCCTCCCTCCTCCCCCCCTCCCTCCTCCCCCCTTCCCCCCTTCCCCCTCCCCCCCTCCCACCCCTCCCCCCTCCCACCCCTCCCCCCCTCCCACCCCTCCCCCCCTCCCTCCCTCCTCTCCCCCCCTCCTCTCCCCCCCTCCTCTCCCCCTCCTCCTCTCCCCGAAGCGGAAGTGTAGTCGCCGTCGCCTCTCCCGCTGTTTGATTTCATTTATAACAAAGACATTTATTTAAAATGAGGAATGTGATTTTCATTAAGTTTGATTTTATTTATTTTTAAAAAGCTGCTGCTCTATAGATAAGTTTATTTCCTTTTCAACAATGAACGCTGTTTATTTTAAAGTAAAAACGCGGTTTTTTTCATTGGGTTTCACCCTCCCTGTTAGCGCCCGATTGGCTGGGTCTTTACGTGGGGTACAGTGATTGGCTCCACCATCCCTGTTAGCGCCCGATTGGCTGGGTCTGTACGTGGGGTGCAGTGATTGGCTCCACCCTCCCTGTTAGCGCCCGATTGGCTGGGTCTCTACGTGGGGTGCAGTGATTGGCTCCAACCTCACACTCGATGTGGGTGGAGCAGTTGATTTGAACTGACACCAACTGCCGTAACCAACAGTCCACCGTTCTGATGCTGGTTGAGGACAGGCTCCAGCATCGCTTAGGAGGGCAGTTTAATTGAAATACAGAAAGAATATTTATAGATAAGTTTCTTATCATTTCCAACAGAAAAATTACTTTTATTTTAAACGGTACGAGATTTCCATTGCATTTAATTTTATTTTAAAAAAAAGATAAAAGACAGAGATTTCATAGATAAGTTTACTTTCTTTTTTAACAAAAGAACATTTATTTCACATAAGTTTAATTTCATTTATAACAAAGACATAAGCTGCTGCTCTATAGATAAGTTTAATTTCTTTTTCAACAAAGAATGCTGTTTATTTTAAAGTAAAATAGACCCCTCTCCTCTCTCCCCCCCTCTCCTCTCCTCTTTCCCCCCCTCTCCTCTCCTCTCTCCCCTCTCCTCTTCCCCCTCTCCTCTTCCCCCTCTCCTCTCCCCCTCTCCTCTCCCCCCTCTCCCCTCTCCCCTTCCCCCTCTCCTCTCCCTCTCTCCTCTCCCCCTCTCCTCTCACCCCTCTCCTCTCCCCCCTCTCCCCTCCTCTCCCCCCTCTCCCCTCCCCTCCCCCTCTCCTCTCCCCCCTCTCCTCTCCCCCCTCTCCTCTCCCCCTCTCCTCTCCCCCTCTCCTCTCCCCCCCTCCTCCTCCCCCCCTCCTCCTCTCCCTCCCTCCCCCCCTCCTCTCCCCGAAGCGGAAGTGTAGTCGCCGTCGCCTCTCCCGCTGTTTGATTTCATTTATAACAAAGACATTTATTTAAAATGAGGAATGTGATTTTCATTAAGTTTGATTTTATTTATTTTAAAAAAGCCGCTGCTCTATAGATAAGTTTATTTCCTTTTCAACAAAGAACGCTGTTTATTTTAAAGTAAAAACGCGGTTTTTTTCATTGGGTTTCACCCTCCCTGTTAGCGCCCGATTGGTTGGGTCTTTACGTGGTACCTCCCCTCCTCCCTCCACACCTCCCTCCCTCCCCCTTCCCTCCCTCCCCTCCTCCCGGTTACAATGGAAACCCTACGAGGACGGGCCCAACGGGGAAAGAGGGGTACTGGGAAAAGGGGAGTTCCCCCATCCTCCCCCCTTCCCCCATCCCTCCACCTCCCCCTTCCCCCCCTTCCCCCCCTTCCCCCCCTTTCCCCCTCCCCTCCCCCCCTTTCCCTCCTCTCCTCCCTCCACACCTCCCTCCTCCCTCCCTCCCCCCTCCCTCCCAGCCTACAGGTTACAATGGAAACCCTACGAGGACGGGCAAAACGGGGAAAGAGGGGTACTGGGAAAACAGGTGGTCCCCCTCCCCCCTCCACCCCTACCCCCTTCCCTCCCCTCTCCCTCCCCCTTTCCCCACTCTACTCCACCTCCCCTCCCCACTCCCTCCCCCTCCCCTCCTCCCTCCACTCCTCCCTTCCTCCCCCCTCCCTCCCCCTCCCTCCCCGCCTCCCGGTTACAATGGAAACCCTACAAGGACGGGCACAACGGGGAAAGAGGAGTACTGGGAAAAGGGGAGGTCCTCCTCCCTCCCCCCCTTCCCTCCCCCCTTCCCCTTCCCCCCTCCCCTCCCTCCCCTCCCTCCCCTCCCCCCTACCCCCTCCCTCCCCTCTCCCTCCCCCCTCCCCTCCCCCCTCCCATCCCACAACGGGGAAAGAGGGGTACTGGGAAAACAGGTGGTCCCCCTCCCCCCTCCCTCCCCCCTCCCTCCCCGCCTCCCGGTTACAATGGAAACCCTACAAGGACGGGCACAACGGGGAAAGAGGAGTACTGGGAAAAGGGGAGGTCCTCCTCCCTCCCCCCCTTCCCTCCCCCCTTCCCCTTCCCCCCTCCCCTCCCTCCCCTCCCTCCCCTCCCTCCCCTCCCCCCTACCCCCTCCCTCCCCTCTCCCTCCCCCCTCCCCTCCCCCCTCCCATCCCACAACGGGGAAAGAGGGGTACTGGGAAAACAGGTGGTCCCCCTCCCCCCTCCCTCCCCCCTCCCTCCCCGCCTCCCGGTTACAATGGAAACCCTACGAGGACGGGCCCAACGGGCCCACTTGGTCTAGTATACTATTAAAACTCAGATGTTGTATATATATATGTATATTCCACTGATGTCGGCTGAATACGGCAATTCCGGCAAAACGGTGAACCGTAGCGCCACGATTTTTGTACCGCCTTAATCAGCATGCGGTTCGCTGCTGGAAAATGATATTTTTATTTAATTCGGACGCATATTTTTTAAGTTACAGAGGTTTAAAAGTGCTGCCCCCCCTGATTTATCGAAGTTTTGACAGAAGGGGGGCGCTGCGCTGCGGATTTATTCTTCATTGTGATGTCACAATACCCCTGTGAGATGAACTCGAGCAGACCCCCCTTCCCCCCCCCCCCGTGGTATTCAGCGTGTGACGTCACAATGCCCCTGTGCTACATTGTTGCGAAAAGCTGTCAAGTCAAGTCAATTTTATTTGTATAGCACATTATAAAACAACCCACGTTGACCAAAGTGCTGTACATCTGATTAGGTACTAAGGGAAAAAATGAAACATACAGTAGCATGCAAACAGTTCACAGCGCCTCCTCAATGAGCCTCAAACGCTAGGGAGTAGAAATAGGTTTTGAGCCTGGACTTAAAGGAGTCGATGGAGGGGGCAGTTCTGATGGGGAGAGGGATGCTCTTTCCACCCTCCCCCTCTCTCCCTCCCCCTCCCCCCTTTCCCCCTCCCCCCTTTCCCCCCTCCCCCCCTTTCCGCTCTCCCCTTCCCCCTCCCTCCCCTCCTCCCTCCTCCCTCCCTCCCCCTTCCCTCCCTCCCCTCCTCCCGGTTACAATGGAATCCCTACGACCCCTTCCCCCTCCCTTCCCCTCCCTCCCCCTCCCCCCTACCCCCCCCTCCCCTCTCCCCCTCCCTCCCCCCTCCCCCTACCCCCTCACTCCCCCCTTCCCCCCTCCCCTCCCCCCCTCCCTCCCCCTCCCCTCCTCCCTCCACACCTCCCTCCTCCCTCCCTCCCCCTTCCCTCCCTCCCCTCCTCCCGGTTACAATGGAAACCCTACGAGGACGGGCCCAACGGGGAAAGAGGGGTACTGGGTAAAGGGGAGGTCCCCCTCCTCCCCCCTTCCCCACTCCGCTCCCCCCTCCCTCCCCCTACCCCCCTCCCTCCCTCCCCTCTCCCTCCCCCTACCCCCTCCCCTCCCCCCTCCTTCCCCATCTCC
>NW_027603336.1:0-16966 GCF_053455715.1 Rhinoraja longicauda
TGAAACAAAAGTGGGTTGTTTTGCAGTCAGTAAAGATGTTTGTTATGAAGTGCAATATGATCTTTATCGATTAGTCACGTGTACTGAGGAATGGTTGATGGAATTAATGCAGATAAATATGAGAAGCATAGAAACATAGAAAATAGGTGCAGGAGGAAGCCATTTGGCCCTTCTAGCCAGCACCGCCGTGCATTGTGATCATGGCAAAGCATCCACAATCAGTCACCTGTGCCTGCCTTCTCCCCATATCCATTGATTCCGCTTGGCCCTAGAACTCCAGCTAACTCTCTTGTAAATTCATCCAGTGTGTTGGCCTCCACTGCCTTCGTAGGCAGAGAATTCCACAAATTCACAACTCTCTGGGTGAAAAAGTTTTTTTTCACCTCAGTTTGAAATGGCCTCCCCTTTAATCTTAGACTGTGCCCCCCTTGTTCTGGACTCCCCCAACATCGGGATTTTTTTTCCTGCATCTAGCTTCTCCAGTCCTTTTATAATTTTATCCATTTCTATAAGATTCCATCTCATACATCTGAATTCCAGTGAATACAAGCCCAGTCTTTCCAATCTTTCCTCATTTGACAGTCCCGCCATCCCGGGGATTAACCTCGTGATTCAACGATGCACTGCCTCAATCGCAAGGATGTCCTTCCTCAAATTAGGAGACCAAAACTGCACACAATATTCCAGATGTAGTCGCACCATTGCCCTATACAAATGCAGAAGGACCTCTTTACTCCTATAGTCAAATCAAAGTATGGTATTGCAAAGTGAGGTATTGCATTTTGAGAAATCTAACCTGGGCAGGACCGACACAGTGAATGGTAGGGTTCTGGGTAGTGTTGTAGGGCAGGGGGTTCTAGGAGTGCAGGTGCACAGTTCCTTGAAGGCGGAAGCACAGGTCGATCTGGTGTTGACAAAAAGGCTTTTGGCACATTGGCCTTTATCAGCCAGAGTATGGAGTATGGATGTTGGGAGGTCATGTTGCAGTAATATAAGACCTTCGTGAGGCTGCATTTGGAGTATTATGTTCTGTTCTGGGTACCGTGTTATAGGAAAGACGTTGCCAAACTGGAAACGTTCCAGGTACATTTTACGAGGATAGTGCCAGTGTCTGACCTGTAGGAAGAGGTTGAGTAGGCTCGGACTATCCATTGGAGCACAAGAGGAAGAGGGGTGATCTTATTTAGGTGTATTTGATCATGAGAGGAATTGATCGGATAAATGCACAGATTCTCTTGCCCTGAGTACGAGAATCGAGCTCCAGAGGACATACTTTTAACATGAATAGGAAAAGCTGTCATTGGAATCGGTGGGATAACTCTTTCACACAAAGGGTGGTGGATGCATGGAACAAGCTGCCAGAAGAGGTAGTTGAGGCAGGGACAATCCCAACATTTAAGAAATTGTTAGACAGGTACACGAATAGGACGGGTTTGGAGGGATATGGATGAAACGGAGGCAGGTGGGAGCAGGGACATGTTGGACGGTGTGGGCAAGTTGGGCCGAAGGGCCTGTTTCCACAACGTATCACTCCATGACTCTATGAGCACCGGCCTGAAAAACCTCCTCTGGCAACTCGTTCCATTCACCCACCAAACTTTGTGTGATAAATTACCCCTCAGGTTCCGATGAAATGTTCCCACCTCATCTTAAACCTCCGTCCCATGGTTCTTGCTTCCCCTTCTCTGTGCGCCTGCCAGGTGTATTCCTTTCATTCTTTTGTTCACCTCTAAAAGATCACCCCAGTTAATCCTGCACATCAAAGAATAAATTACTAGCCTGCTGAATCTGTGGCTGTAGAGCAGGCCCTCCAGTCCTGGCAACATCCTCGTAAATCTGCTCTACGCCCTTTGCAGATTTACACCATTTTCCCGATACTACGGTGCCCAACACTGAACACAATAATCTAAATATGGACTCACCAACGTCTTAAACAATTGCAACATGACCTCCCAACTTCAAAACTCAAAGCTCTCGCTGATGAAGGCCAATGTGCCTAAAGCCTTTTCGACCAAACTATTTACCTATGACGCTACATTTAACGCACTGTGTACCTGTCGTGCTAGATCCCTCTGCTCTACAGTTAATGCGTCTTTTTGTCTCGGTTCCAGCTCATCGGGACTGACACCCCTGAATTCACAGATGGTTTCATTTCCAATCTGCGTCTGATTCTGAACAAACCTGCACTGCAGCTGAACATGAAATTATAGAAAAATCAAGACTTAACTGCTCCTCCACGTGCAGCGGCCTCCTCAGTTGTGCTTCAAATATCTGCGAGGCCCTTTTGTGTAGTTATGGTCACCATATCATGGAAATTATGTCCTATTGCCAGAGACAGTGCGGAACATGTTCACCAGGATGTTATCTGGAATGAATAGTTAGAAGACAGATTAGATCTGTGCTGGGCTCAATGTTGTTTGTCATCCATATCAATGAGTTGCATGAAATTGTACAAAGACTAATTTTTAAGTTTGCAGTTGACACTAAAGTAGATGGTATCACAGACTGAAAATGTTTAGCAAGAATTAAAGCAGGAACTTTTCAAATTGGAAAATGGGCTGAGAAATAGCAAACGGTGTTTCTTCCAGATAAGTGTGAGATTTTAATTTTTGAAGTAAAATCAGGGCATGATCGTTACCGTGAATGGTAGTTAGCTAGGGAGTGTTGTAGAGCAAAGGGATCCATACATTAGAAGTAACTCCAGCAAGTCTGCAGATGACACAATGCTGGGTGACAGTGTGAACTGCAAAGAGGATGTTAAGAGGTTGCAGGGTGACTACGCCAGGTTGAGTGAGTGGGCAGATGCATGGCAGATGCAATATAATGTAGATAAATGTGAGGTTATCCACTTTGGCAGCATAAACAAAGAGACAGATTACTATCTCAATGGTGTCAGATGAGGTAACGGGGAAGTACAACACGACCTGGGTGTCCTTGTACACCAGTCACTGAAAGTAAGCGTGCAGGTACAGCAGGCATGGAAGAAAGATAATGGCATGTTGGCCTTCATTACGAGAGGATTTGAATAAAGGTGCAAAGAGGATCTTTTGCAGTTGTATTTTGTGGTCTCATAATTTGAGGAAGGACGTTGAGGCAGTGCGCCATATGTTCACGAGGTTAATCCCTGGGACGGCGGGACTGTCATATTAGGAAAGATTGGAAAGACTGGGCTTGTATTTACTGGAGTTTAGAAGGATGAGAGGGGATCTTATAGAGACGTATAAAATTATAAAAGTACTGGACAAGCTAGATGTAGGAAAAATATTTCCAAAGTTGGGGGAGTCTAGTACCAGGAGCCAAAGTCTAAGAATAGAGGGGAGGCCATTTAAAACTGAGGTGAGAAGAAACTTTTTCACCCAGAGACTTGTGAATTTATGGAATTTTCTGCCACAAAAGGCAATGGAGGCCAATTCACTGGATGAATTTGAAAGAGAGTTGGACAGAACTCTAGGGGATGGTGGAATCAAGCGATATGGGGAGAAGGCAGGCACAGGTTACTGATTGTGGATGATCAGCCATGATCACCATGAATGGCGGTGCTCGCTCGAAGGGTCTAATGGCCTCCCCCTGCACCTATTTTCTATGTTTCCAAGTTTCTATGTTACATAGTTCAAAGAAAAGGGACGAAACAGGGAGGTGGGGTGGTGGAGAAGGTTTTTTGAAGCACTGTCTTCATCAATCAGTGAATAAAATTTAGAAGTTGGAAAATTATATTCAGTTCGACAAGACGTTGGTGAGGACGCACTTGGAGTAACGTGTATAATTTTTCGTCAGCATGTTTAGGAAATATGCCACTAATTTGTAAAGAGTCCTGAAAATATTTTACAACACGTTGCCAGAAAACAAGGGTCGGAGATACAGGGAAAGGCTGGGCTGCGAGGACTTTATTTCATGAAGCGCAGCAGGCAGTGGAGTGATCTCATGGAGGGGCAGGGTATCATAGGTAACATAGTAATATCAACACAAAGTCATTTGGACAGGTACATGAAGGGAATGGTTTAGAGGGAGATAATTCATATGCCGGTAAATGGGAATACTTCAGATGAACTAAAATGCACCATCCCACCCCATGAAACACGGCAGCCTTTGGCCAAACGTTGCGCCAGGTACAGCACTAACAAATATACTGCTTTTAAATGGCCCTTGGATATTCTGTTACCACAGAACTCTAACCTTGAAATCATGGGATTTGCCTGTCATATATATTGGTCATTTTTGATAACAGTCCCTGATCATTGAAGTGTTTATTTCAGTTTCTACGTGTGCCAGGTTTACACTGCATGATGGGAGATATGCTCTCTTGAATTGCATGATAAATAAGCACATAAATGAAGTCTGCGTGTGTGGCATCTTTCTCTGTGCCGCTGTGTGGACAGCCCAGACAGATGAGTTGGTCATTTACTCTCAGACCGACCTTACTGTCTGGTCTGTGGGTTTGAATTGACTTCTACCTGTCAACTGGCCTAAAGTAGTTCACTACAAAATAAACTGCAGATTGAACAGAGCCACAGCTCGTGTTCACCGGCTGGAACTAATATTTCCCATTGGGCGAAACGCACAGAACATTTACCCAACTCACCCTTTCTCAAATCTGAAGCTGCATTTTAATTTTCTGCATTTTGTGTTATTATTTCAAGTGTATGCCAGAGAGAGTTAATTAGCATTTCTAACCTGTGTTAATTAAGATGAAAATAACAAGTTAATGCATCTTCAGCTGCCGTGTTTACCAGCGTTGATAGAGCAGCAAGATAGAGTTCGTGCTCATTAAAGTTTAGATTAATTATGGATATTGAACTTGAGTTAACCCTTTAGAGTCGAACATTTGAATTAAAAAGAAGGGATTCTTTGAGAGGATGTGGGAAAAATTGATCGTTTATTTGAGTCATGACACCAACTAGATAAATGCCGAGCTAGATATTGGAAGATTGTGTTATATGGAACTAGATGTTATGTTTGTGTGAATATTGAAATATTTCTAGATAACCAACATTGTTACTTTTTCATATTTTATTTGATAAGTGTACCACACTGTCTTATTCAAATGTATTTATTTATTTATCTCCTTTGTTTATTTATTCATTTATTTTTGTTGTTTTTCTTATTTTATTTTATTTATGTTCATGATGTTGTACTGTTTTGTATATATCTCTGTGAAAAATCAATAAAAACTGAAGAGAAAAAAAAGAAAGGATGCTTTATTTTACATCATATCAAATGTAAAACATCGGGGTCAGATTTAATGTGATCATGTCACTGGTTATCCAGACCCATTACTGACCACACTGATAATGTCACTGCTTATCCAGACCATTCATTGACAACACTGATAATGCCACTGCTTATCCAGACCCATCACTGACCACACTGATAATGTTACTGCTTATCCAGACCCATCACTGACCAAACTGATAATGTCACTGCTTATCCAGACCCATCACTGACCACACTGATAATGCCACTGCTTATCCAGACCCATCACTGACCACACTGATAATGTCACTGCTTGTCCAGACCCATCGCTGACCACACTGATAATGTCACTACTTATCCAGAGAGAAAGAGAGTGAAGAGTGTGGGGAGGAAGAGGAGATGAGTGTGGGGAGAAAGGGAGCTGTGTGGGGAGAGAAAGGGGAGGAGTGGAGAGAAAGGAGGAGGATTGTGGGGATGGAGGGTAGGAAGAAAGGGAGTGTGGGGAGAGGAATTTAATAGTGTGGGGAGAGAGAGGTAGTGGGGAGAGAGAGGAGGCAGGATGACCGTGGTGAGCGAGCGGGGAGTGTGGAGAGAGACGGGGGGTGTGGGGAGGAGTGTGGGGAGAAAGGTGGTTTTAGGGGATAGGGGAGGGAGGAGTGTGAGAGAGAGAGGGAGGAAGGTTTGTGTGGAGAGAGAGTGGGAGGAATGTGGGGATGGAGGGGGTGGAGTGGGGAAGAGGGAGAGGAGGTGGGTGTGGGAGAGAGGAAGGTGTGTGGGGTGAGAGAGAGGAAGGAGTGTTGGGGAGGAGGGGGATTGTGGAGAGAAAGGAGGAATGTGGGAATTGAGAGGGGAGGACTGTGGGGAGAGGGAGGGGAGGAGTGGGGATACGGAGGGAGAGGAGTGTGAGAGAACGTGAGGAGGGATTGTGTGGAGAGAGAAAGGATGCAGGGGGGAGTGTGGGAGAGGGCGAGGAGGTGGGTGGGGGAGATAGGAAAATGTAGCAAGAGAACGGGAGGAGTGTGGGGAGAGGGGGAGGAGTGGGGAGACAGTGTGGGAGGAGTGTGAAAGAGAGGGAGGAAGGATAGTGTGGAGAGCGAGTTAGAGGAATGTGAGGATGGAGGGGAGGAGTGGGGAGAGTGAAACGAGGGTGGGGGAGGAATGTAGCGAGAGCGAGGGGTACAGGGGAAAGAGGTACAAGAGGAGTGATGGGAGAGAGTGGAGGAGTGGGGAGTGAGTGGAGGAATGTGGCAGAGAAATGGGAGGGGAGGGATAGAGGAAGGAGTGAGGCGAGAGAGGGGAGGTATGTGGGGAGAGAGAGATGGGGCAGAGAATGGACGAAAGGGGGAGAGAGGTGAGGAGATAGAGGTGGAGGTGTGTGGGGAATGAGGGGGAATGTGGGGAGAGAGAGGGGGAATGGGGGAGACAGAGTGGGAGGAGTGTGGGGACACAGAATGAGAGGAGTGGTGAGTGTGTGGGGAGAAAGACAGAGTGTGGGGTGGAGAATGAGAGGAGAGTGGGGAGAGAGGGGGTGTGGAGAGAGATGGGGAGGTGTGTGGGGAGAGAGATTGGAGGTGGAAGGACAGAGGGGAGTGTCGGGAGAGAGTGGGGAGGAGTGTGGAGAGAGGGGAGGAGATGGGAAGTCAGACGGTCAGAAAATTGGGGAGAGAGACGGGGGATCGGTATGGGAGAGAGAGAATGGACGGAGGGGGAGGGAGAGAGGCAGAGAGAGTGAGGAGTGTTGGGGAGACGCATTATGTGTTACTCACATGTATGCAGGAGAAAGATATTTATTCATTTTAACCACTGCCTATTAAAATGAAAATAAGAAATAAAAACATCTGCACCGGCCAACGTGGATAGAACAGCAAGATGCAGTGAGAGCTCATTAGAGATGAGATTAATTACTGATAGTGTCACTGCTTATCCAGACCCATCACTGACCACACTGATAATGTCACTGCTTATCCAGACCCATCACTAACCACACTGATAATGTCACGGCTTATCCAGACCCATCACTAACCACACTGATAATGTCACTGCTTATCCAGACCCATCACTGACCACACAGATAATGTCACTGCTTATCCACACCCATCACTGACCACATTAACGTAACACACAGGTATGTTCTTTTTATCATCCATTCCAAGGACATCTCACATACTGTAACAACCAGCTACCCAGTTCCATCGCACGCTGCTCAGATATATTTTCACCAGTGACAACATTTGCCTCGTGCTGATTGGTACGGACACCTCTGAACTCACTGATGGTTTCACGTCCCATCTGCTTATGATTCTGAACGCATTTGCGCTACAAATGAATACCCTAAACAGAAAAATCAAGACTTAACTGTTCCTCCAAGTTCCAGCGCTTTCCTCAGTTGTACTTCAAATATCTGCGAGGCCCTTTTGTGTAGTTCTGGTCACCATATTACAGATATGATGTCCTGTTGCCAGAGACAGTGCGCAACAGATTCACCAGGATGTTATCTGGAATGGACAGCGTTAGTTTGAAGACAGAATCAATTGGGTGGGATTGTTCTCCTTGGAGCGCAGGAGGACGAGGGGTGATCTTATAGACATGTTTTAGATCATGAAAGGAATAGATGTAGTGGATGCTCGGATTCTTCTGCCCTGAATAGGCGAATCGAGGTCCAGAGGACATACGTTTAAGTTGAAGGGAAAATCATTGAATAGGAATCTGAGGGGTAACTTTTTCACACAATGGGTGGTGGATGTATGGAACAAACTGCCAGATGAGGAATTTGAGGCAGGGACTATCCCAACATTTATGAAATAGTTAGACATGTTGGGTACATGAATAGGACAGGTTTGGTGGGATATGGACCAAATGCAGACAGGTGGAACTAATGTAGATGGGGCCTGATGGCTGGTGTGGGCAAGTTGGGCTGAAGGGCCTGATTCCACACCATATCACTCTATGACTATGAGTACAGGGCTGAACTACCTCCTCTGGCACCTCGTTCCACACACCCACCACCCTTTGTGTGAAAAATACCCCTCAGGTTCAGATTAAATTTCACCCCCTCATCTTAAACCTGCTCCCCATGGTTCCTGCTTCCCCTTCTCTGTGCGTCTGCCAGATCTATTCCTCTCATTATTTTGTTGATCTGTAGAAGATCACCCTCATCCTCCTGCATCAAGAGATATAGGCCTCGGTTGCAGTTCATCGGTACCGACACTTCAGAACTCACTGGTGGTTTCACTTCCCATGTGCGTCTGATTGTGAACACACTTGCACGACAGCTGAACATCCAAACAAAGAATAACCAAGACTTAACTGCTCCTCCAAGTGCAGCGCTCTCCTACGTCGTACTTCAAATATCTGCGAGGCCCTTTTGTGTAGTTCTGGTCACCATATTATACAAATGATGTCCCGTTGCCAGAGGCAGTGCGGAACAGATTCATCAGGATGTTATTTGGAATGGACAGCGTTAGTTTGAGGACAGATTTGATCGGGTGGGATTTATCTCATTGGAGCAAGAATGCAGAGGGATGACCTTACTGAGGCTTGTAAAATTATGTCAACTATAGCAGGGTTGAGTAGATGGTCACAGTTATTTCCCAGGCTGTGAGATTCTAAACCCAGAGAACTTACGTTTATTCGAAAGGGGAGAGGTTTAAGGGAATTCTGACTTCAAATATGCAACAATCTTTTCATTTGAGGCGGTGGGGATAGATACCATCACAGCAAATATACAGCATTTAGACAGCCGTTGTTTCAGATAGGAATGGAGGGATATGGGACAAATACAGGTGAATGAGATTACCGTAGATATGCATCTCGGTCCGAATGGACGAGGCGGGCCGAAGGGCCTGTTTCCCTGCAGTTCCCATGACTGGAATCAGCGGTTCTGTAATCACTAATGTGCTCTGTCATCGGCCTCCCCAGTTGTAGCCACATAGCAGACACATCACTGACTGCACAACAGTGGCGATACTGTATTGGGTGGTGGTGTCACCAACAACGGAGGCACATTGTTCATCTCCCTCACAAGTGTCCAACAGGTGCTTCACTCTCCTCAAACTAAACTCTAGCCTAGAAATCCGAGGAATTAAACGCCAATAGGTGTCGAATTTTCTCAAACCTGCAGTTTAAACAACAACACGATATAACTGCCTGTCATATACGTTGGTCGTTTTAATATGTCTCTGATCATTGAAGTGTTTCTTTCGGTTTCTCTGTGTGCCAAATATATACAGCAGGAAGGGAGAAACGCTCTCGTATTAATTAATAAATAGGCACAGAAATACAGACTGAGTGTGTGTGAGAGCTCTCTTGAATTAACTGGAATTTAGGATGAGAGGTGATCTTGACGAAATATATAGAATTCTGAAGAAGGGTCTCCACCCATTCCTTCTCCCAAGAGATGCTGCCTGTCCCGCTGAGTTACTCCAGCTTTTTGTGTCTATGTTCTGTTTAAACCAGCATATGCAGTTCCTTCTTACACATATACAATTCTTAAGGGATTGGACAGGCTAGATACAGAAAAAATGTTCCCGAAGTTGTGGGAGTCCAGAACAGGGATCACAGATTACGAATAAGGGGTAGCTCAATTTTTACTGAGATGAGGAAAAACTGAACTGTCGTCGGCCTCCCCAGTTGAGATGAATTGTGAATCTGTGGAATCTGAGGGGTAATGTTTCACATAAATCGTGGTGGGTGTGTGGAACGAGCTTCCAGAGGAGGTAGTTCAAACCTGTACTCATATAGTCATAGAGTGATATGGTGTGGAAACAGGCCCTTCGGCCCAACTTGCCCACTACAGCCAAAATGCCACATCTACACTAGTCCCACCTGTCTGCATTTGGTCCATATCCCACCAAACCTGTCCTATTCATGCACCTGTCTAACTGTTTCATGAATGTTGGGATAGTCCCTGCCTCAAATACCTCCTCTGGCTGTTTGTTCCATACGTCGAACACCCACTGTGTGAAAATGTTACCCCTCAGATTCCTATTCAATCATTTCCCCTTCACCTTAAACGTATGTCCTCTGGACCTCGATTCTCCTACTCAAGGCAGGAGAATCTGAGCATCTACCCGATCTATTCCTTTCATGACCTAAAGCATGTCTATAAGATCACCCCTCATCCTTCTGCGCTCCAAGGAGACCAATCCCACCCAATTGATTCTGTCTTCAAACTAACGCTGTCCATTCTAGATAACATCCTGTTGAATCTGTTCCACATTGTCTCTGGCAACAGGACATTGTTTCTATAATATGGTGACCAGAACTACACAAAATGGCCTCGCAGATATTTGAAGTACGGCTGAGGAGAGCGCTGCACTTGGAGGAACAGTTAACTCTTGATTTTTCTGTATTTTGATGTTCATTTGTAGTGCAAGTGTGTTCAGAATCAGACGCAGATGGGAAGTGAAACCATCAGTGAGTTCAGAGGTGTCCGTGCCAACCAGCACGAGGCAAATGTTGTCAAAGGTGTCAATGGTGAAAATATATCTGAGCAGCGTGCGATGGAACTGGATAGCTGGTTGTTACAGTATGTGAGATGTCATTGGATTGGATGAAACAAAGAACATACCTGTGTGTGACGTTAATTCAGGATTCACGATTCAGGATATCTTTATTTGTCGTCCAAAAAACAAGTTTTTTAGACGAGATTTCGTGAGTGATGGGTCTGGATAAGCAGGGACATTATCAGTGTGGCCAGTGATGGGCCTGGGTAAGCAGTGACATTGTCAACGTGGTCAGTGATGGGCCTGGATAAGCAGTGGCATTATCAGCGTGGTCAGTGATGGGTCTGGATAAGCAGTGGCATTATCAGCGTGGTCAGTGATGGGTCAGGATAAGCAGTGACCTGATCAGTGTGGTCAGCGATGGTGAGTAATTGTGCTATGCCATTCAACCAGTGGGGACTATTAGTTCCAGCCGGTGAACACAAGGCGAGGTTCTGTTCAATCTGCAGTTTATTTTTTTATTGAACTACTTCAGACCAGTTGACAGGTTGATGCTAATTCAAACCCACAGACATGACAGCAAAGTCGTTCTGAGCGTTAATGACCAACTCACCCGTCTATGCTGTCCACAGTGGTTTCGAAACATAGAAACAAAGAAAATACTTGCAGGAGTAGGCCATTTGTCCTTTTGAGCCCGCACCGCCATTCAACATGATCATGGCCGACCATCCTAAATCAGTACCCCGTTCCTGATTTCTCCCCGTGCAACTTTATTCCGTTAGCCCTAAGAGCTATATGTGACTCTCCCATGAAAACCTCCTGTGAATTGACCTCCACTGCCTTCTGTGGCAGAGATTTCCACAGATTCACAATTCATCTCAACTGGCGAGGCCGACGACAGATCTGTTTTTCCTCATCTCAGTAATAATAGAGCTACCCCTTATTCGTAAACTGTGATCCCTTTTCTGGACTCCCACAACATCGGGAATATTTTTCCTGTATCTAGCCTGTCCAATCCCTTAAGATATGTATATGTGTAAGAAGGAACTGCAGATGCTGGTTTAAATAGAAGATAGACACAAAAAGCTGGAGTAACTCAGCGGGACAGGCAGCATCTCTTGGGAGAAGGAATGGGTGGAGACCCTTCTTCAGAATTCTACATGTTTCGACAAGATCCCCTCTCATCCTAAATTCCAGTGAATTTAAGAGAGCTCTCACACGCACTCAGTCTGTATTTCTGTGCCTATATATGAACTAATTCAAGAGAGCGTTTCTCGCTTCCTGCTGTGTATAACTGACACACAGAGAAACTGAAAGAAACACTTCAATGATCAGAGACATATTAAAATGACCAACGTATATGACAGGCAGTTATATCATTTTGTTGTTTAAACTGCAGGTGTGAGAACTTTCGACACCTATTTACGTTTAATTCCTCGGATGTCCAGGCTAGAGTTTAGTTTAAGGAGAGTGAAACACCTGTTGGACACTTGTGAGGGTGATGAACAATGTGCCTCCATTGTTGGTGACACCACCACCCAATACAGTATCGCCACTGTTGTGCAGTCAGTGATGTGTCTGCTATGTGGCTACAACTGGGGAGACCGATGACAGAGCACATTAGAGATAACAGAACCTCTGATTCCAGTCATGGGAACAGCAGGGAAACAGGTCCTTCGGCCCGACTGCAGACCGAGATGCCTATCTACGGTAATCTCATTCACCTGTATTTGTCCCATATCCGTCCATTTCCATCCGAAACAAATGGCTGTCCAAATGCTGTTTATTTGCTGTGATGGTATCTGTCCCCACCGCCTCAAAAGAAAATATTGTTCCATCGTTGAAGTCAGAATTCCCTTAAATCTCTCCCCTTTCAATTAAACGTACGTTCTCTAGGTTTAGATTCTCCCAGCCTGGGAAATAACTGTGACCATCTACTCAACCCTGCTGTAGTTGACATAATTTTACATGCCTCAGTAAGGTCGTCCCTCTGCATTATTGCTCCAATGAGATCAATCCCACCTGATCAAATCTGTCCTCAAACTAACGCTGTCCATTCCAGATAACATCCTGGTGAATCTGTTCCGCACTGCCTCTGGCAATAGGACATCATTTGTGTAATATGGTGACCAGAACTACACAAAAGGGCCTCGCAGATATTCGAAGTACGACTGAGGAGAGCGCTGCACTTGGAGGAGCAGTTAAGTCTTGATTATTCTTTATTTGGATGTTCACCTGTAGTGCAAATGTATTCAAAATCAGACGCACATGGGAAGTGAAACCATCAGTGAGTTCAGAAGTGTCAGTACCGCTGACCTGGAACCGAGGCAGAAAGGTGAATGAACTGTAGAGCAGAGCGATCTAGGACGACAGGTACATCGTGTATTGAATGTAGCGTCACGGGTTGATAGTGTGGTCAAAAAGACTTTTGTAACATTGGCCGTCTTCGGTCATAGCATTGTGTATAGATATACGGAGGTTATGTTGCCGTTGTGTAAGACGTTGGTGAGGCCGCATTTGGAATATTGTGTTCTGTTGTGGGCACCATGATACAGGAAAGATGGTGTCAATCTGGAAAGGTGATAGAGGAGATTTACGAGGATGTTACCAGGAACAGTGGGCCTGATCTGGAGGGACAGGTTCAGCAGGCTGGTACTATATCCCTTGGTGCATATATGCTAGTACTATATCCCTTGGTGCATATAGGCTAGTACTATATCCCTTGGTGCATATAGGCTAGTACTATATCCCTTGGTGCATATAGGCTAGTACTATATCCCTTGGTGCATATAGGCTAGTACTATATCCCTTGGTGCATATAGGCTAGTACTATATCCCTTGGTGCATATAGGCTAGTACTATATCCCTTGGTGCATATAGGCTAGTACTATATCCCTTGGTGCATATAGGCTAGTACTATATCCCTTGGTGCATATAGGCTAGTACTATATCCCTTGGTGCATATAGGCTAGTACTATATCCCTTGGTGCATATAGGCTAGTACTATATCCCTTGGTGCATATAGGCTAGTACTATATCCCTTGCTGCAGGAGAATGAGGGATGATCTTCTACAGCTGGACAATATAATGAGAGGAATAGATCTGGTAGATGCACAGAGAAGGGGAATCAAGAACCAGGGGGCTAGGTTTAAGATGAGGTGGGGGGGTTTAATCGGAACCTGAGGGGTATTTTTCACACAAAGGTTGGGGGGGTGTGGAACGAACTGCCAGAGGAGGTAGTTCAGCCCTGTACTCATAGAGTCATAGAGTGATATGGTGTGGAATCAGGCACTTTGGCCCAACTTGCCCACACCAGCAAACAGGCCCCATCTACATTAGTTCCACCTGTCTGCATTTGGTCCATATCCCACCAAACCTGTCCTATTCATGTACCCAACCTGTCTAACTGTTTCACAAATATTGGGATAGCCCCTGCCTCAAATACCTCCTCAGGCAGTTTGTTCCATACATCCACCACCCATTGTGTGAAAAGGTTACCCCTCAGATACTCTCTGTTTTCTGTGTTGCAGCTCAGAGCTCGGCGATCCAGCAAGGAACGGCAACGAATGGCCATCGGACCACGTAGCCCAGACCCACTGACCCACACAGCGGTCACACTGACCCCTCCTCAGACAGTCCCCTCGGGCAGGACTGAGACTCGCTGATGCCAGGACCCCCGGCCTGGGGGGTTGGTCACGGAGCGGGCATGGGAGTGATGGCAGCGGCACCCGGCTGGAGCAGTCCCCTCGGCCACTGGTGGGGACTGGGCAGTGACCCCTCTACACAGACACTGGGCAGTGACCACTCCACTCGGACACTGGTGGGCACTGGTGCGGTGGACAGTCAGGGTCCCAGCCCGGTGTGGGGGGTGGTGGGGGTGGGCCGGGACGCTGGGTCACTGGTGGGCAGTGAGTGGTCACGATGCCCGAGGGGGCTGGGCTGCCACTGGCGATGGTTCGGCACTGAGTAGCCATGGCCCCTGACTCTGACCACAGCTGCACGGTTATGTTTGGATGCTTCAGTCTGTACATAGGGGGGGGGTGTCTGGGTATTTTTTATTACGGGGGGGGGGGTGTGTCTGGGTATTTTTTTACTACAGGGTGTGGGGTGGGTGAGGGGGTGTTGGGGTCTTGGCTGCGTTGCTCCCCACACAGGCAACACTTGGTGTTTCAGGAAGATGAATTAAACGATGTTGGTATTTGCGTGTGTAGCGTGTGTAGTGTGTGTGGCGCGTGTAGCGTGTGTCAGTCGGTCCCGGCTGGTGGCAGCTTCACATAGCCCCGTCTAGCAACACGCTGGAGAACTTCACCTGCTCCCCTGTACACGGGTAAGATCAGCAACACACGACCAACAGCTGGTGCACACAGAACTATACCAGTGCACAGAATATAGAAAGTACAGCTAAAAATGTGCAAGATCCGCAATGAGGTAGGTTGGAAGATCAGGACTAGACGCTGGCTTATGGATGCACCATTCAATAGTGTAATAACAGAGGGGGCAGAAGCTGTCCTTGAGTCTGGTGTTGCGCACTTTCAAGCTTCTGCACCTTCTAGCTGAGGGGAGAAATGGGGATGGCCAGGGTCAGGACGTTATAATAAGAGTAAAATTAGGCTATTCGGCCCATCAATTCTACTCCGCCATTCAATCATGGCTGATCTATCTCTCCCTCCTAACCCCATTTCCGTCTTCTCCCCATAACCTCTGACACCCGCACGGCACGGTGGCGCAGCGGTAGAGTTGCTGCTTTACAGCGAATGCAGCACCGGAGACTCAGGTTCGATCCTGACTACGGGTGCTGCACTGTAAGGAGTTTGTACGTTCTCCCCGTGACCTGTGTGGGTTTTCTCCGAGATCTTCGGTTTCCTCCCACACTCCAAAGACGTACAGGTATGTAGGTTAATTGACTGGGTAAATGTAAAAATTGTCCCTAGTGGGTGTAGGATAGTGTTAATCGTGTTAGTGTGCGGGGATCGCTGGGCTTGGTGGGCCAAAAAGGCCTGTTTCCGCGCTGTATATATGAAAATCAAGAATTTATCTACCTCTGCCTTAAAAATATCCTGACTTGACCTCCACAGCCGTCTGAGACAAAGACTCCCACAGATTCACCACCCTCTGACTAAAGAAATTCCTCCTCATCTCCTTCCTAAAAGAACGTCCTTTAATTCTGAGGCTGTGACCTCTAGTTCTAGACACTCCCACTGGTTGAAACATCCTCTCCACATCCACTCTATCCAGGCCGCTCACTATTCTGTACGTTTCAATGAGGTTCCTCCCTCATCCTTCTAAACTCCAGCGAGTTCAGGCCCAGTGCTGACAAACCCTCATAGTCACAGAGTGATACAGTGTGGAAACAGGCCCTTCATAGAGTCATAGAGTGATACAGTGTGGAAACAGGCCCTTCATAGAGTCACAGAGTGATACAGTGTGGAAACAGGCCCTTCATAGAGTCACAGAGTGATACAGTGTGGAAACAGGCCCTTCGGCCCAATGTGCCCACACCAGCCAACATGTCCCAGCTACACTAGTCCCACTTGCCTGCACTTGGTCCATATCCCTCCAAACATGTCTTATCCATGTACCTGTCTGTTTCTTAAACGATGGGATAGTCCCAGCCTCAACTACCTCCTCTGGCAGCTCGTTCCATACACCCACCACTCTGTGTGAAAAAGTTACCCCTCAGATTCCTATTAAATCTTTCCCCTTCACCTTGAACCTGTGTCCTCTGGTCCTCGATTCCCCTACTCTGGACAAGAGACTCTGCATCTACCCAATCTATTCCTTTCATGATTTTGTACACCTCTATAAGATCTCCCCTCATCCAATATTCTAAATGTGGTCTCACCAACGTCTTATACAACTGCAACATGACCTCCCAACTTGTACACTCAATACTCTGACTGATGAAGGTACAAGTGCCAAAAGCCTTCTTGGTCACCTTATCTACCTGTGACTCCACCTTCAACGAACCATACACCTGTACTCCTCGATCCCTCTGCTCTACAACACTCCCTGTCTACCTGCGACTCCACCTTCAGGGAACCATACACCTGTACTCCTAGACCCCTCTGCTCTACAACACTACCCAGAGGCCGACCATTCACTGTGTAGGTCCTGCCCTTGTTCGACGTCCCAAAATGCAACACCTCACACTTCTCTGCATTAAACTCCATCAACCATTCCTCCGCCCACCTGGCCAATCGATCCAGATCCAGCTGCAATCCAGTCCCACCAGTAACTCTGCCGCTGGACACTGGGTAACTGCCGCTGGGCACTGGGTAACTGCCGCTGGGCACTGGGTAACTCTGCCGCTGGACACTGGGTAACTGCCGCTG
>NW_027603337.1:0-16958 GCF_053455715.1 Rhinoraja longicauda
CTTCCACCCTCCCTCCCCCCTCCCGGTTACAATTGAAACCCTACGAGGACGGGCCCAACGGGGAAAGAGGAGTACTGGGAAAAGGGGAGGTCCCCTCCCTCCCCCCTTCCCCCTCCCCTCCCCCCTCCCCTCTCCCTCCCCCTCCCCCTACCCCCCTCCCTCCCCTCCCCCCTCCCTCCCCTCCCCTCCTCCCTCCACACCTCCCTCCTCCCTCCCTCCCCTTCCCGCCCTCCCCTCCCGGTTACAATGGAAACCCTACGAGGACGGGCCCAACGGGGAAAGAGGGGTACTGGGAAAAGGGGAGGTCCCCCTCCCTCCCTCCCCCCTCCCCTCTCCCCTCCCCCCCTTCCCTCCTCCCTTCCCCCCCCTCCCCCTCCCATCCCCCCTCCCTCCCCCCTACCCCCCTCCCTCCCTCTCCCTCCCCCCTCCCCCCCTCCCCTCCCTCCTCCCTCCCCCTTCCCTCCCCCAACCCTCCCCCTTTCCTCCCCTCCCGGTACAATGGAAACCCTACGAGGACGGGCCCAACGGGCCCACTCGGTCTAGTATACTACTAAAACTCTGCGGTCCAACATTCCGTATGTATGTATGTATATGTGTATGTACGGAAGATTCCGAAGAGTTTCTGTCCATAACTTACAAACCCTACTCCTCCCAGACCGTACACCAAAGCGCTACGATTTTTGTTCCGCCATATTCACCATTAACGTGGGCAACTATTGTAAGTACTTTCGTTCAAATTGAAGCTACCCTTTAAAGCTAGAGAGATATTAAAGTTTAATTTTCATTTCTAACCCTTTTCTTGAAGGGGCTTCAGCGCGTGATGTCACAATGGCACCCGTGCACCAATGAGAGATCAGCTCGGTTTTAAATTTACATCTTCAGCTTGTGACGTCACAATGCTTGTGTGAGATTGTTGCAACATTGTTGCGAAAGGCAACTGCCAGTTTTTTAAAGTTGTGCGAGTCACTTAACATACACAGATCAGCATGGGGCCCCTATTCCCTCCCTCCCCCCCCCTTCCCCCCTCAACCCCTTCCTCCCCACTCCTTCCCACCTCCATCCCCACTCCCTCCACCCCTCCTCCCCAACTCCCTCCCCACCTCCCTCACCCCTCCTCCCCTAACTCCCCCCCCTCCCTCCTTCCTCCATCCCTCCCCCCCTCCCTCCACCCCTTCCATCCCTCTCCCCCTCCCCCCTCCTTCCACCCTCCCTCCCCCCCTTCTGGTTACAAAGGAAACCCTACGGGGACGGGCCCAACGGGAAAGAGGGGTACTGGGAAAAGGGGAGGTCCCCCTCCCTCCCCTCCCCTCCCCCTCCCCCCTAACCCTCTCCCTCCCCCTTCCCCTCCCCTCCTCCCTCCACACCTCCCTCCTCCCTCCCTCCCCTCCTCCCGGTTACAATGGAAACCCTACGAGGACGGGCCCAACGGGGAAAGAGGGGTACTGGGAAAAGGGGAGGTCCCCCTCCCTCCCCCCTTCCCCCATCCCATCCCCCCTCCCTCTCCTCTCCCTCCCCCTTCCCCCCGTTCCCCCCTCCCCTTCCCCCATCCCTCCACACCTCTCTCCTCCCTCCCTCCCCTTCCCTCCCTCCCATCCTCCCAATGCTTGTTTGAGATGGGTGCTACATTGTTTCGAAAAGCACCACTAACAGATCGCAGTGAGAAGCACTATGTGACCGCGAATGTTTCAAAACAAGCACTTAAAAAGCACTTATCTTTTTTTAAAGTATTTTTTTAATTGCAAGTCACTTAACATACACAGATCAGCATTGGGCCCCTATGCTCGTGGGCCACCGGGGCAAGTGTTTCCCGGTTACAATGGAAACCCTACGGGGACGGGCCCAACGGGGAAAGAGGGGTACTGGGAAAAGGGGAGATCCCCCTCCCTCCCCTCCCCCCTACTCCCTCCCCCCTTCCCCCCTCCCCTTCCCCCCTCCCCTCCCCCCTCCCTCCCCCTCCCCTCCTCCCTCCACACCTCCCTCCCTCCCCCCTCCCGGTTACAATGGAAACCCTATGAGGACGGGCCCAACGGGGAAAGAGGGGTACTGGGAAAAGGGGAGGTCCCCCTTCCCCCCTCAACCCCTTCATCCCCCCTCCTTCCCACCTCCATCCCCACTCCCTCCCCCCCTCCTCCCCCTCCCTCCCCAACTCCCTCCCCCCTCCCCCCTAACTCCCCCCTCCCTCCTTCCCTCCCTCCCCAATCCCTCCCCCCCTCCTCCACCCTTCCATCCCTCTCCCCCCTCCTTCCACCCTCCCTCCCCCCCTCCCGGTTACAATTGAAACCCTACGAGGACCCGGCCCAACGGGAAAGAGGAGTACTGGGAAAAGGGGAGGTCCCCCTCCCTCCCCCCTTCCCTCCCCCCTACCCCCCTCCCTCCCCTCCCCCCTCCCTCCCCTCCCCTCCTCCCTCCACACCTCCCTCCTCCCTCCCTCCCCCTTCCCGCCCTCCCCTCCTCCCGGTTACAATGGAAACCCTACGAGGACGGGCCCAACGGGGAAAGAGGGGTACTGGGGAAAAGGGGAGGTCCCCCTCCCTCCCCCCTACCCACCTCCCTCCCCTCTCCCTCCCCCCTTTCCCCTCCTCCCTTCCCCCCTCCCCTCCCCCTCCCATCCCCCCCTCTCCCCCTCCCTCCCCCCTACCCCCTCCCTCCCCTCTCCCTCCCCCCTCCCCTCCCCCCCTCCCCTCCCCTCCTCCCTCCCCCTTCCCTCCCCCAACCCTCCCCCTTTCCTCCCCTCCCGGTTACAATGGAAACCCTACGAGGACGGGCCCAACGGGCCCACTCGGTCTAGTCTATCTATCTATCTATCTATATACTACTAAAACTCTGCGGTCCAACATTCCGTATGTATGTATGTATATGTGTATGTACGGAAGATTCCGAAGAATTTCTGTCCATAACTTACAAACCCTACTCCTCCCTGAAGGTACACCAAAGCGCTACGATTTTTGTACCGCCATATTCACCATTAACGTGGGCAACTATTGTAAGTACTTTCGTTCAAATTGAAGTTACCTTTTTAAAGCTAGAGAGATATTAAAGTTTAAATTTTCATTTCTAACCCTTTTCTTGAAGGGGCTTCAGCGCGTGATGTCACAATGGCACCCGTGCACCAATCAGAGATCAGCTCGGTTTTAAATTTACATCTTCAGCTTGTGACGTCACAATGCTTGTGTGAGATTGTTGCAACATTGTTGCGAAAGGCAACTGCCAGTTTTTTAAAGTTGTGCAAGTCACTTAACATACACAGATCAGCATGGGGCCCCTATTCCCTCCCTCCCCCCCCTTCTCCCCTCAACCCCTTCCTCCCCACTCCTTCCCACCTCCATCCCCACTCCCTCCCCCCCTCCCTCCCCCCTCAATCCCAACCTCCATCACCACTCAGCCCCTAACTCCCCCCCTCCCTCCTTCCCTCCATCCCACCCTCCCCCACTCCCTCCCCCCTCCCTCCACCATTCCATCCCTCTCCCCCTCCCCCCTCCTTCCACCCTCCCTCCCCCCCTCCCGGTTACAATGGAAACTATACGGGGACGGGCCCAACGGGGAAAGAGGGGTACTGGGAAAAGGGGAGGTCCCACTTCCCCCCTCAACCCCTTCCTCCCCCCTCCTTCCCACCTCAATCCCCACTCCCTCCCCCCTCCCTCCCCCCTCGAGCTACGATTTTTGTACCGCCATATTCACCATTAACCTGGGCAACTATTGTAAGTACTTTCGTTCAAATTGAAGCTACCTTTTTAAAGCTAGAGAGATATTAAAGTTTAAATTTTCATTTCTAACCCTTTTCTTGAAGGGGCTTCAGCGCGTGATGTCACAATGGCACCCGTGCACCAATGAGAGATCAGCTCGGTTTTAAATTTACATCTTCAGCTTGTGACGTCACAATGCTTGTGTGAGATTGTTGCAACATTGTTGCGAAAAGCAACTGCCAGTTTTTTAAAGTTGTGCAAGTCACTTAACATACACAGGTCAGCATGGGGCCCCTATTCCCTCCCTCCCCCCTTCCCCCCTCAACCCCTTCCTCCCCACTCCTTCCCACCTCCATCCCCACTCCCTCCCCCCCTCCCCAACTCCCTCCCCACCTCCCTCACCCCTCCTCCCCTAACTCCCCCCCCTCCCTCCTTCCCTCCATCCTCCCCCCCCTCCCTCCACCCTTCCATCACTCTCCCCCTCCCCCCTCCTTCCACCCTCCCTCCCCCCCTTCTGGTCACAAAGGAAACCCTATGGGGACGGGCCCAACGGGGAAAGAGGGGTACTGGGAAAAGGGGAGGTCCCCCTCCCTCCCCTTCCCCCCTCCCCTCCCCCCTCCCCCTCCCCCCTAACCCTCTCCCTCCCCCTTCCCCCCTCCCCTCCCCCCTCCCCTCCTCCCTCCACACCTCCCTCCTCCCTCCCTCCCCTCCTCCCGGTTACAATGGAAACCCTACGAGGACGGGCCCAACGGGGAAAGAGGGGTACTGGGAAAAGGGGAGGTCCCCCTCCCTCCCCCCTTCCCCCATCCCATCCCCCCTCCCTCCCCTCTCCCTCCCCTTCCCCCTTTCCCCCCTCCCCTTCCCCCCTCCCTCCACACCTCTCTCCTCCCTCCCTCCCCTTCCCTCCCTCCCATCCTCCCAATGCTTGTTTGAGATGGGTGCTACATTGTTTCGAAAAGCACCACTAACAGATCGCAGTGAGAAGCACTATGTGACCGCGAATGTTTCAAAACAAGCACTTAAAAAGCACTTATCTTTTTTTAAAGTATTTTTTTTTATTGCAAGTCACTTAACATACACAGATCAGCATTGGGCCCCTATGCTCGTGGGCCACCGGGGCAAGTGTTTCGAAAAAAGCACTGAGAGTGTGTCTGGGGGAGAGAGAGAATGGGGGGGGTCTGAGAATGGGGACTGGGGAGGGGGACAACAGGGGTCGTTGCGGAGGGGGCTTGGTGGTGGGGGAAAGAGGGGTACTGGGAAAAGGGGAGGTTCCACTTCCCCCCTCAACCCCTTCCTCCCCCCTCCTTCCCACCTCCATCCCCACTCGCTCCCCCCCTCCCTCCCCCCTCAATCCCAACCTCCATCATCACACAGCCCCTAACTCCCCCCCTCCCTCCTTCCCTCCATCCCACCCTCCCCCACTCCCTGCCCCCTCCCTCCACCCTTCCATCCCTCTCCCCCTCCCACCTCCTTCCACCCTCCCTCCCCCCCTCCCGGTTACAATGGAAACCCTACGGGGACGAGCCCAACGGGGAAAGAGGGGTACTGGGAAAAGGGGAGATCCCCCTCCCTCCCCTCCCCCTACCCCCTTCCCCCCTCCCCTTCCCCCTCCCCTCCCCCCTCCCTCCCCCTCCCCTCCTCCCTTCACACCTCCCTCCTCCCTCCCCCCCCCCTCCCGGTTACAATGGAAACCCTATGAGGACAGGCCCAACGGGGAAAGAGGGGTACTGGGAAAAGGGGAGGTCCCCCTTCCCCCTCAACCCCTTCATCCCCCCTCCTTCCCACCTCCATCCCCACTCCCTCCCCCCCTCCTCCCCCTCCCTCCCCAACTCCCTCCCCCCTCCCCCCTAACTCCCCCCTCCCTCCTTCCCTCCCTCCCCAATCCCTCCCCCCCTCCCTCCACCCTTCCATCCCTCTCCCCCCTCCTTCCACCCTCCCTCCCCCCTCCCGGTTACAATTGAAACCCTACGAGGACGGGCCCAACGGGGAAAGAGGAGTACTGGGAAAAGGGGAGGTCCCCTCCCTCCCCCCTTCCCCCTCCCCTCCCCCCTCCCCTCTCCCTCCCCCTCCCCCCTACCCCCCTCCCTCCCCTCCCCCCTCCCTCCCCTCCCCTCCTCCCTCCACACCTCCCTCCTCCCTCCCTCCCCCTTCCCGCCCTCCCCTCCCGGTTACAATGGAAACCCTACGAGGACGGGCCCAACGGGGAAAGAGGGGTACTGGGAAAAGGGGAGGTCCCCCTCCCTCCCTCCCCCCTCCCCTCTCCCTCCCCCCCTTCCCTCCTCCCTTCCCCCCTCCCCCTCCCATTCCCCCCTCCCTCCCCCCTACCCCCCTCCCTCCCCTCTCCCTCCCCCCTCCCCCCCTCCCCTCCCTCCTCCCTCCCCCTTCCCTCCCCCAACCCTCCCCCTTTCCTCCCCTCCCGGTTACAATGGAAACCCTACGAGGACGGGCCCAACGGGCCCACTCGGTCTAGTATACTACTAAAACTCTGCGGTCCAACATTCCGTATGTATGTGTGTATATACGGAAGATTCCGAAGATTTCTGTCCATAACTTACAAACCCTGCTCCTCCCAGACGGTACACCAAAGCGCTACGATTTTTGTACCGCCATATTCACCATTAACCTGGGCAACTATTGTAAGTACTTTCGTTCAAATCGAAGCTACCTTTTTAAAGCTAGAGAGATATTAAAGTTTAAATTTTCATTTCTAACACTTTTCTTGAAGGGGCCAAACCCTACTCCTCCCAGACGGTACACCAAAGCGCTACGATTTTTGTACCGCCGTATTCACCATTAACATGGGCAACTATTGTAAGTACTTTCGTTCAAATTGAAGCTACCTTTTTAAAGCTAGAGAGATATTAAAGTTTAAATTTTTCATTTCTAACCCTTTTCTTGAAGGGGCTTCAGCGCGTGATGTCACAATGGCACCCGTGCACCAATGAGAGATCAGCTCGCGATGGACAAGCGGCTGCTATTGGGTGTTTACTACTTTAAATTTACAAAAAAAAATTTCTGACCTTTTTTTTCAAGGTCTTCAGCTTGTGACGTCACAATGCTTGTGTGAGATGGTTGCAACATTGTTGCGAAAAGCAACTGCCAGTTTTTTAAAGTTGTGCGAGTCACTTAACATACACAGATCAGCATGGGGCCCCTATTCCCTCCCTCCCCCCCCCTTCCCCCTCAACCCCTTCCTCCCCACTCCTTCCCACCTCCACCCCCCCTCCCTCCCCCCCTTCCCCCCTCCCCTCCCCCCTCCCTCCCCCTCCACACCTCCCTCCCTCCCCCTTCCCTCCCTCCCCTCCTCCCGGTTACAATGGAAACCCTACGAGGACGGGCCCAACGGGGAAAGAGGGGTACTGGGAAAAGGGGAGGTCCCCCTCCCTCCCCTTCCCCCTCCCCTCCCCCCCCTACCCCTCTCCCTCCCCCCCTCCCCCCCTCCCTCCCCCTCTCCCTCCCCCCTCCCCCCCTTCCCCCCTCCCCTCCCCCCTCCCTCCCCCTCCCCTCCCTCCACACCTCCCTCCTCCCTCCCTCCCCCTTCCCTCCCTCCCCTCCTCCCGGTTACAATGGAAACCCTACGAGGACGGGCCCAACGGGGAAAGAGGGGTACTGGGAAAAGGGGAGGTCCCCCTCACTCCCCCCTTCCCCATCCCATCCCCCCTCCCTCCCCTCTCCCGCCCCCTTCCCCCCCTCCCCTTCCCCCCTCCCTCCCCTCCTCCCTCCACACCTCCCTCCTCCCTCCCTCCCCTTCCCTCCCTCCCATCCTCCCAATGCTTGTGTGAGATGGTTGCAACATTGTTTCGAAAAGCAGCTGACAGAAGCACTAAGTAGCCGCGAATGTTTCAAAACCAGCACTTAACCGCGAATGTTTTTTTAAAAAGCACTTAACCGCGAATGTTTCAAAACAAGCAATTAAAAAGCACTTTTTTTTTTAAAAGTATTTTTTTTTATTCCAAGAGAATGGGGGGGGTCTGAGAATGGGGACTGGGGAGGGGGGACAACAGGGGTCGTTGCGGTGGGGGCTTGGTGGTGGGGGAAAGAGGGGTACTGGGAAAAGGGGAGGTCCAACTTCCCCCCTCAACCTCTTCCTCCCCCCTCCTTCCCACCTCCATCCCCACTCTCTCCCCCCTCAATCCCAACCTCCTTCACCACTCAGCCCGTAACTCACCCGTCCCTCCTTCCCTCCATCCGACCCTCCCCCACTCCCTCCCCCCCTCCCTCCACCCTTCCACCCCTCTCCCCCTCCCCCCTCCTTCCACCCTCCCTCCCCCCCCCCTCCCGGTTACAATGGAAACCCTACGGGGACGGGCCCAACGGGGAAAGAGGGGTACTGGGAAAAGGGGAGGTCCCCCTCCCTCCCCCCTTCCCCCTCCCCTCCCCCCTCCCCTCTCTCTCCCCCTCCCTCCCCCTCCCTCCCCCTCCCCCCTACCCCCCTCCCTCCCCTCCCCCCTCCCTCCCCTCCCCTCCTCCCTCCACACCTCCCTCCTCCCTCCCTCCCCCTTCCCGCCCTTCCCTCCTCCCGGTTACAATGGAAACCCTATGAGGACGGGCACAACGGGGAAAGAGGGGTACTGGGAAAAGGGGAGGTCCCCCTCCCTCCCTCCCCCCTACCCACCTCCCTCCCCTCTCCCTCCCCCCCTAACCTCCTCCCTTCCCCCTCCCCCCTCCCATCCCCCCCTCTCCCCCCTCCCTCCCCCCTACCCCCCTCCCTCCCCTCTCCCTCCCCCCTCCCCCCTCCCCTCCCCCCTCCCTCCCCTCCTCCCTCCCCCTTCCCTCCCCCAACCCTCCCCCTTTCCTCCCATCCCGGTTACAATGGAAACCCTACGAGGACGGGCCCAACGGGCCCACTCGGTCTAGTCTATATACTACTAAAACTCTGCGGTCCAACATTCCGTATGTATGTATGTATATGTGTATGTACGGAAGATTCCGAAGAATTTCTGTCCATAACTTACAAACCCTACTCCTCCCTGAAGGTACACCAAAGCGCTACGATTTTTGTACCGCCATATTCACCATTAACGTGGGCAACTATTGTAAGTACTTTCGTTCAAATTGAAGTTACCTTTTTAAAGCTAGAGAGATATTAAAGTTTAAATTTTCATTTCTAACCCTTTTCTTGAAGGGGCTTCAGCGCGTGATGTCACAATGGCACCCGTGCACCAATCAGAGATCAGCTCGGTTTTAAATTTACATCTTCAGCTTGTGACGTCACAATGCTTGTGTGAGATTGTTGCAACATTGTTGCGAAAGGCAACTGCCAGTTTTTTAAAGTTGTGCAAGTCACTTAACATACACAGATCAGCATGGGGCCCCTATTCCCTCCCTCCCCCCCCCTTCTCCCCTCAACCCCTTCCTCCCCACTCCTTCCCACCTCCATCCCCACTCCCTCCCCCCCTCCCTCCCCCCTCAATCCCAACCTCCATCACCACTCAGCCCCTAACTCCCCCCCTCCCTCCTTCCCTCCATCCCACCCTCCCCCACTCCCTCCCCCCTCCCTCCACCATTCCATCCCTCTCCCCCTCCCCCCTCCTTCCACCCTCCCTCCCCCCCTCCCGGTTACAATGGAAACTATACGGGGACGGGCCCAACGGGGAAAGAGGGGTACTGGGAAAAGGGGAGGTCCCACTTCCCCCCTCAACCCCTTCCTCCCCCCTCCTTCCCACCTCAATCCCCACTCCCTCCCCCCTCCCTCCCCCCTCAATCCCAACCTCCATCACCACTCAGCCCCTAACTCCCCCGCTCCCTCCTTCCCTCCATCCCACCCTCCCCCACTCCCTCCCCCCTCCCTCCACCATTCCATCCCTCTCCCCCTCCCCCCTCCTTCCACCCTCCCTCCCCCCTCCCGGTTACAATGGAAACCCTACGGGGACGGGCCCAACGGGGAAAGAGGGGTACTGGGAAAAGGGGAGGTCCCCCTTCCCCCCTCAACCCCTTCATCCCCCCTCCTTCCCACCTCCATCCCCACTCCCTCCCCCCCTCCTCCCCAACTCCCTCCCCCCTAACTCCCCCCTCCCTCCTTCCCTCCATCCCTCCCTCCCCCAATCCCTCCCCCTCCCTCCACCCTTCCATCCCTCTCCCCCTCCCCCCCTCCTTCCACCCTCTCTCCCCCCTCCCGGTTACAATTGAAACCCTACGAGGACGGGCCCAACGGGGAAAGAGGGGTACTGGGAAAAGGGGAGGTCCCCCTCACTACCCCCTTCCCCCTCCCCTCCCCCCTTCCCCTCCCTCCCCCTCCCCCCTCCCTCCCCTCCCCCTCCCTCCCCTCCCCTCCTCCCTCCACCCCTCCCTCCTCCCTCCCTCCCCCTTCCCTCCCTCCCCTCCTCACGGTTACAATGGAAACCCTACGAGGACGGGCCCAACGGGGAAAGAGGGGTACTGGGAAAAGGGGAGATCCCCCTCCCTCCCCCTTCCCCCCTCTCCCCCTTACCTCCCCCCCTCCCTCCCCTCTCCCTCCCTCCTCCCCCCTTCCCCCCTCCCCCCCTCCCCTCCCCCTCCCCTCCTCCCTCCACACCTCCCTCCTCCCTCCCTCCCTCCCCCTTCCCTCCCTCCCCTCCTCCCGGTTACAATGGAAACCCTACGAGGACGGGCCCAATGGTGAAAGAGGGGTACTGGGAAAATGGGAGGTTCCCCTCCCTCCCCCCTCCCTCCCTTCTCCCTCCCCCCCTCCCTCCCCCTCCCCTTCCCCCCTCCCCTCCCCTTCCCCCCTCCCCCCTCCCTACCCCTCCCCCCTACCCCCTTCCCTCCCCTCTCCCTCCTCCCTTCCCCCCTCCCCTCCCCCTCCCCTCCCCCTCCCCTCCCCCCTCCACACCTCCCTACTCCCTCCCTCGAAAAGCAACTGACAGAAGCACTAAGTAGCCGCGAATGTTTCAAAACCAGCACTTAACCGCGAATGTTTTTTTAAAAAGCACTTAACCGCGAATGTTTCAAAACAAGCAATTAAAAAGCACTTTTTTTAAAAAAGTATTTTTTTTTATTCCAAGAGAATGGGGGGGGGGTCTGAGAATGGGGACTGGGTAGGGGGACAACAGGGGTCGTTGCGGTGGGGGCTTGGTGGTGGGGGAAAGAGGGGTACTGGGAAAAGGGGAGGTCCCACTTCCCCCTCAACCTCTTCCTCCCCCCTCCTTCCCACCTCCATCCCGACTCTCTCCCCCCTCAATCCCAACCTCCATCACCACTCAGCCCCTAACTCACCCCTCCCTCCTTCCCTCCATCCGACCCTCCCCCACTCCCTCCCCCCCTCCCTCCACCCTTCCACCCCTCTCCCCCTCCTTCCACCCTCCCTCCCCCCCTCCCGGTTACAATGGAAACCCTACGGGGACGGGCCCAACGGTGAAAGAGGGGTACTGGGAAAAGGGGAGTTCCCCCTCCCTCCCCTCCTCCCTCCCCTCCCCCCTACCCCTCTTCCCCCCTCCCCCTCCCCTCCCTCACCCTCCCCTCCTCCCTCCACACCTCCCTCCTCCCTCCCTCCCCCCTCCCGGTTACAATGGAAACCCTACGAGGACGGGCCCAACGGGGAAAGAGGAGTACTGGGAAAAGGGGAGGTCCCCCTCCCTCCCCCCTTCCCGCTCCCCTCCCCCCTCCCCTCTCCCTCCCCCTCCCCCCTACCCCCCTCCCTCCCCTCCCCCCTCCCTCCCCTCCCCTCCTCCCTCCACACCTCCCTCCTCCCTCCCTCCCCCTTCCCGCCCTCCCGTCCTCCCGGTTACAATGGAAACCCTACGAGGACGGGCCCCAACGGGGAAAGAGGGGTACTGGGAAAAGGGGAGGTCCCCCTCCCTCCCTCCCCCCTACCCACCTCCCTCCCCTCTCCCTCCCCCCTTCCCTCCTCCCTTCCCCCCTCCCCCCTCCCATCCCCCCCCTCTCCCCCCTCCCTCCCCCCTACCCCCCTCCCTCCCCTCTCCCTCCCCCCTTCCCCCCTCCCCCCTCCCCTCCCTCCCCTCCTCCCTCCCCCTTCCCTCCCCTAACCCTCCCCCTTTCCTCCCCTCCCGGTTACAATGGAAACCCTACGAGGACGGGCCCAACGGGCCCACTCGGTCTAGTATACTACTAAAACTCAGATGTCCAACATTCCGTATGTATATACGGAAGATTCCGTATGTTTGTACGGAAGATTCCGAAGATTTCTGTCCATAACTTACAAACCCTACTCCTCCCAGACGGTACACCAAAGCGCTACGATTTTTGTACCGCCATATTCACCATTAACATGGGCAACTATTGTAAGTACTTTCGTTCAAATTGAAGCTACCTTTTTAAAGCTAGAGAGATATTAAAGTTAAAATTTCTCATTTCTAACCCTTTTCTTGAAGGGGCTTCAGCGCGTGATGTCACAATGGCACCCGTGCACCAATGAGAGATCAGCTCGGTTTTAAATTTACATAATTTTTTTTCTGACCTTTTTTTTCAAGGTCTTCAGCTTGTGACGTCACAATGCTTGTGTGAGATGGTTTGCAACATTGTTGCGAAAAGCAACTGCCAGTTTTTTAAAGTTGTGCGAGTCACTTAACATACACAGATCAGCATGGGGCCCCTATTCCCTCCCTCCCCCCCTTCCCCCCTCAACCCCTTCCTCCCCACTCCTTCCCACCTCCATCCCCACTCCCTCCCCCCCTCCTCCCCAACTCCCTCCCCACCTCCCTCACCCCTCCTCCCCAACTCCCTCCCCACCTCCCTCACCCCTCCTCCCCTAACTCCCCCCCTCCCTCCTTCCCTCCATCCTCCCCCCCTCCCTCCACCCTTCCATCCCTCTCCCCCTCCCCCCTCCTTCCACCCTCCCTCCCCCCCTTCTGGTTACAAAGGAAACCCTACGGGGACGGGCCCAACGGGGAAAGAGGGGTACTGGGAAAAGGGGAGGTCCCCCTCCCTCCCCTTACCCCCTCCCCCTCCCCCCTAACCCTCTCCCTCCCCCTTCCCCCCTCCCCTCCCCCCCTCCCCTCCTCCCTCCACACCTCCCTCCTCCCTCCCTCCCCTCCTCCCGGTTACAATGGAAACCCTACGAGGACGGGCCCAACGGGGAAAGAGGGGTACTGGGAAAAGGGGAGGTCCCCCTCCCTCCCCCCTTCCCCCATCCCATCCCCCCTCCCTCCCCTCTCCCTCCCCCTTCCCCCCGTTCCCCCCTCCCCTTCCCCCTCCCTCCCCTCCTCCCTCCACACCTCTCTCCTCCCTCCCTCCCCTTCCCTCCCTCCCATCCTCCCAATGCTTGTTTGAGATGGGTGCTACATTGTTTCGAAAAGCACCACTAACAGATCGCAGTGAGAAGCACTAAATGACCGTGGTCGTGAGAAGCACTAAATGACCGCGAATGTAGCAAAAACAGCACTTTAAACCACTTTAAACCACTGTTTTCAAGTAGTCTTTTTTATTGCAAGTCACTTAACATACACAGATCAACATGGGGCCTCTATGCTCGTGGGCCACCGGGGCAAGTGTTGCGAAACAGCACTTGGAGTGTGTCTGGGGGAGAGAGAGAATGGGGGGGGGGTCTGAGAATGGGGACTGGGGAGGGGGACAACAGGGGTCGTTGCGGAGGGGGCTTGGTGGTGGGGGAAAGAGGGGTACTGGGAAAATGGGAGGACCCCCTTCACCCCTCAACCCCTTCCTTCCCACCTCCATCCCCACTCCCTCCCCCCCTCCTCCCCCTCCCTCCCCAACTCCCTCCCCCTCCCTCCCCACCTCCCTCAAACCTCCCCCCTAACTCCCCCCCTCCCTCCTTCCCTCCATCCCTCCCTCCCCCAATCAATCCACCCTTCCATCCCTCTCCCCCTCCCCCCTCCTTCCATCCTCCCTCCCCCCTCCCGGTTACAATAGAAACCCTACGGGGACGGGCCCAACGGGGAAAGAGGGGTACTGGGAAAAGGGGAGGTCCCCCTCCCTCCCCTCCCCCCTACCCCCTCCCCCCTTCCCCCTCCCCTTCCCCCCTCCCCTCCCCCCCTCCCTCCCCCTCCCCTCCTCCCTCCACACCTCCCTCCACACCTCCCTCCCCCCCTCCCGGTTACAATGGAAACCCTATGAGGACGGGCCCAACGGGGAAAGAGGGGTACTGGGAAAAGGGGAGGTCCCCCTTCCCCCCTCAACACCTTCATCCCCCCTCCTTCCCACCTCCATCCCCACTCCCTCCCCCCCTCCTCCCCCTCCCTCCCCAACTCCCTCCCCCCTCCCCCCTAACTCCCCCCTCCCTCCATCCCTCCCTCCCCAATCCCTCCCCCCCTCCCTCCACCCTTCCATCCCTCTCCCCCCTCCTTCCACCCTCCCTCCCCCCCTCCCGGTTACAATTGAAACCCTACGAGGACGGGCCCAACGGGGAAAGAGGAGTACTGGGAAAAGGGGAGGTCCCCCTCCCTCCCCCCTTCCCCCATCCCATCCCCCCTCCCTCCCCTCTCCCTCTCCCTCCCCCTTCCCGCCTTCCCCCCTCCCCTTCCCCCCCTCCCCCCTCCCTCCCCTCCCCTCCTCCCTCCACACCTCCCTCCTCCCTCCCTCCCCCTTCCCGCCCTCCCCTCCTCCCGGTTACAATGGAAACCCTACGAGGACGGGCCCAACGGGGAAAGAGGGGTACTGGGAAAAGGGGAGGTCCCCCTCCCTCCCTCCCCCCTACCCACCTCCCCCCCTCTCCCTCCCCCCTTCCCTCCTCCCTCCCCCCCTCCCCTCCCCCCCTCTCCCCCCTCCCTCCCCCCTAACCCCCTCCCTCCCCTCTCCCTCCCCCTCCCCTCCCCCCCTCCCTCCCCTCCTCCCTCCCCCTTCCCTCCCCCAACCCTCCCCCTTTCCTCCCCTCCCGGTTACAATGGAAACCCTACGAGGACGGGCCCAACGGGCCCACTCGGTCTAGTTCCACTTAAAATCAAAGGTTTCACGTCCACCATGAGTTTGAAGGTTAAAATTCCTCAAGGAGTATTAATCATTATAATGAGTGTTATCTAGCTTTCTGTTAATGAAAATATTTACAAAGTGATCATGATCAGCTGCCACACATTATGTAGCCAAAAAGGGAGAGTAGCTGACGGAACAGAGTGAGTCAGGCAGCATCTGTGGAGGGTATGATGAGGTGACGTATGAGGTCAGAACCCTTCCACTGACTGGAGAAGCGTCCCGACATGAAACATCGTCACTCCCATTCCTTCCACAGATGTTACCTAACTTGCTGAGTTACTCCAGCACTTTGCGTTTTGCTCAAAGAAGAGAGGTGTTGTAAATGGTCCAAGTGAATTTAAGACCAGTTAGTACAGTTAGTAGCAAACCTAATTAATTTTTGAGTTTTGCAAGGGAGCAGGAGGCAGCAGCAATGCAGCCTTTAATATAGGGGCGAAAACATTTGGTAATGGTGCCAGGGTAGGTTTGAAATAAAGACTGCTCCATGTAGCTAACAAAGAGGCAGTCATAACTGGGCCCATTTGAATGTCTATGGCTACACCTTTAATTTGGAAACTGGGATGAATTAAAAGAGAAACTCTTAAGGGACGATCAATGGAATGAAAGTGTATAGGGACTGGAAACCCATGTGAAAGATGATGCGGTGGGGCTCAGAAATTTGGAAGTTATTGAAACCGTGGAGAGCATGCAACATATCCCAGATGACAGTGGGAAGAGGTTGAAACAAGGGGGGAATAAGATAAATTTGAGGTGTAAGGAGTGGGGTAAAAAGCAGACAGAAACAATGTGCCTACTGGGGCAGTTTTCATAAGGTTATACGTCATGGTAGCAGAATTAGGGCATGGAGTCCAATCTGCCATTCGATCATGGCTGATAGAAACATAGAAAATTAGGTGCAGGAGGAGGCCTATTTGGCCCTTCGAGCCAGCACCACCATTCATTGTGTTCATGGCTGATCATCTGCAATCAGTAACCTGTGCCTCCCTTCTCCCCATGTCCCTTGATTACACTAGTCCCTAGAGCTCTATTTAACCCTCTTTTAAATTCATCCAGTGCATTTGCCTCCACTGCCTTCGGTGGCAGAGAATTCCACAAATTCACAACTCTGGGTGGAAAAGTTTCTTATCACCTCAGTTTTAAAAGGTCTCCCCTTTATTCTTAGACTGTGTCTCCTGGTTCTGGACTCCCCCAACATTGGGAACATTTTTCCTGCATCTACCTTGTCCAGTCCTTTTATGATTTTATTCATCTCTATATGATCCCCTCTCATTCTTCTAAACTCCAGTGAATACAAGCCTAGTCTTTCCAATCTTTCCTCATATGACAGTCCCTCCATCTCTGGGATTAACCTCGTGAACCTACGTTGCACTGCCTCAATAGCAAGGACGCCCTTCCTCAAATTAGGAGACCAAAACTGCACACAATACTCCAGGTGTGGTCTCACCAGGGCCCTATACAACTGCAGAAGGACTTTGCTCCTGTACTCAAATCCTCTCATTTTGAAGGCCAACATGCCATTAGCTTTCTTCACTGCCTGCTGTACCTGCACACTTAGTTTCAGTGACTGGTGTACAAGGACACCAAGGTCTTTGCACTTCCCCTTTACCTAATCTGACACCATTGAGATAATAATCTGCCTCCTTATTTTTGCCATCAATGTGGATAACCTCACATTTATCCACATTATACTGCATCTGCCCACTCATTCAACCTGTCCTGGTCACCCTGCAACCTAACATCCTTTTCACAGTTCACACTGCCACCCAGCTTTGTGTCATCTGCAAATTTGCTAGTGTTACTTCTAATTCCATCATCCAAATCATTAATATATATTGTAAATAGTTGCGGCCCCAGCACCGAGCCTTGCGGCACTCCACTCTCCACTGCCTGCCATTCTGAAAAGGACCCGTTTATTCCTACTCTTTGCTTCCTGTCTGCCAACCAATTCTCTATCCATCTACCCTACCCCCAATACCATGTGCTCTAATTTTGCTCACCAACCTCCTGTGTGGTACCTTATCAAAGGCTTTCTGAAAGTCTAGATACCCTACATCCACTGGCTCTCCTTCATCCATTTTACTTGTCACATCCTCAAAAAATTCCAGAAGACTAGTCAAGTAGGATTTCCACATCATAAATCCAAGCTGACTTGGACCAATCCTTTTACTGCTATCCAAATGCGCCGTTATTACCTCTTTAATAATTGACTTCAGCATCTTCCCCACCGCCGATGTCAGGCTATCTGGTCATGGCAGATGCAGTATAATGTGGATAAATGTGAGGTTATCCACTTTGGTGATAAGAATAGGAAGGCAGATTATTATCTGAATGGTGTCAAGTTAGGAAAAGGGAACGTTCAACGAGATCTGGGTGTCATAGTGCATCAGTTACTGTAAGGAAGCATGCAGGTAC
>NW_027603338.1:0-16951 GCF_053455715.1 Rhinoraja longicauda
CATTCAGACCGCTCACTTTCCTCTTTGCCTGTCTCCGATCTCTCTTTCTTCTGGAATTCCTTCATTCATCCTTCTCTCTCCCTCTCACTCTTCCTCATTCCTTTCATTATTCTTTCCCCGTATCCATCTTCCTCATTCAACCTCTTTCACACCATCGCGCCTCAATCCCTCCCTCCCTCCCTCCCTCATCCCCTCCCTCCCTCCCACATTAATTCTCTGACACACACCTTCCATTTCCCTATTTCTCCTCCTTTCCATGTCTTTTCCCATTGATCAGTGCGGGTGTCAGAGGTTACGGGGAGAAGGCAGGAAAATGGGGTTAGGAGGGATAGATCAGCCATGATTGAATGGCAGAGTAGACTTGATGGGCCAAATGGCCTATTTCTACTCCTATCACATGACCGTATTCACCTTTTCTCCCACTGTAATTATTCAGAGTGAGAAAATTCCTGATGAGTTTGGTTTGATGAGCAGTGGCTAGAGTTTGGGGAGGAGTTTGGGTTTAGTTTAGAGATACAGCGCAGAAACAGGCCCTTCGGCCCATCGGGTCCATTAACGACCAGCGATCCCCACACATTAACACTATCCTATACACACTAGTGACAAATTTTTACATTTACCAAACCAATTTACCTACAAACCTGCACGTCTTTGGAGTGTGGGAAGAAACCGAAGATCACGGAGCGAACCCACGCAGGTCACGGGGAGAACATACAAACTCCGCACAGAGAGCACCTACAGTTGGGATTGAACCCGGGTCTCCGGCGCTGCATTCGCTGTAAGGCAGCAACTCTACCGCTAAGCCACCGTGACCGCCGGTGCTTGGGGAGTGTGGGGGAGGGAATAGGGAAGGGTTCGGGTCTGTGGAGTGTGTGGGCAGAGGGAGAGAATGGGAAGTTGTGGGTGGTGGGAGGGAATGGGAAGGAGGTTGGGTCCATTGGGAGTGTGGGGAGCGGGAGAGAGTTTCAGTCCATGTGCAGTGTAGTGGGAGGGAATGGGGAGGAGATGGGTCCCTTGGGAGTGTGGATAGTGAGAGGGAATGGGGTGGCATTTTCAGTCCATGGGGAGTGGGGAGTGAATGGGGAGGGGTTTGTGTCCATGGGGAGTGTGGAGGGAGGGAATGGGGATGGGTTTGCGTTTGTGGGAAGTGTGGAATGAATGGGGATGGGTTTGTTACCATGGGAAGTGTGGAGTGAATGGGGATGGGTTTGTTACCTTGGGGAGTGTGGAGTGAATGGGGATGGGTTTGTTACCATGGGGAGTGTGGAGTGAATGGGGATGGGTTTGCGTTTGTGGGGAGTGTGGAGTGAATGGGGATGGGTTTGTTACCATGGGGAGTGTGGAGTGAATGGGGATGGGTTTGTGCCCATGGGGCTTGTGGACAATGAGAGTGAATGGGATTGTGGGCAGCACTGAGATTGTTCCCGGATGATGTTGTTTATGCTGATGTGGATGAGGTATAAATATCAGCTCCAGGATACTTGGGCAATCTGTGCTGCCCTTCTTCCAAACACAGTGGTAGCAATGGGGAGGGGGGTTATGTGTAGGGTTGCCAACTGTCCTGTATTAGCAGGGACATCCCGTATTTTGGGCAAAATTGGTTTGTCCCGTACGGGACCGCCCTTGTCCCGTGTTAGGACCGGGGGGCGCTGTAGGCCCGGAAACTGTAGGCCCGGACGCTGTAGGCCCGGACGCTGTAGGCCCGGACACTGTATGCCTGGACAGTGTAGGCCCGGACACTGTATGCCTGGACAGTGTAGGCCCGGACAGTGTAGGCGCCTGGGCCGCTATAGGTCTGGACAGTGTAGGTCCGGACAGTGTAGGCCCGGACAGTGTAGGCCCGGACAGTGTAGGCGCCTGGGCCGCTATAGGTCCGGACAGTGTAGGTCCGGAGGCCCAGGCGCCACCTAACGATGGTTCCATAGCAACCCGCCTTCCGTCACGGACGGCCGCTATTGATGGAGCGGGAGCACGTGGCCACTGGCTGGGTGAGGTCACGCGTGGCGCGGGGCGGTGACGTCACCTTGTCCCTTATTTGGGAGTGAGATAGTTGGCACCCCTAGTTGGAGAGGGCCCTGATTTCAGGCTGACGCAGTGGGTACCTCCCCTCCCTCTCTCTCTCTCTCTCTCTCATGAGTAAATGCCAGTGAAGACATTCGGACATTTTCCAGATCGTCTCTCACCTCGTTTGCCACGACATCGCGCTGCCCAGAAGATTGCGGCGGTGATGACGACACCAAGGACGACGGCAAGAACAATCACGGCCACGACGTATTTCCCAGTCCTGTCACAGCCACATACTGAGGGGTGGAGAAAGGAGTCGGTGAAAGCCCAGCTCCGAGACACAGACACCACAACTTAACCCCAGACCAAGCAGCGAAAGAGATTCTCCAGCATGCAGCTCTCCATTGGATTACACTGGAATTACATAACAGGCCATTCGGCCCATCTTGTCCTGCTGTCCCTACTTTCCTCATCTCTCAGAATGTCCCACCTCCCTCTAAATCTACTTCTACTGTGCCCTCAACCCGCACCGAGAGCAGTGAGTCCACCACTCACCTCTCCCTGAGCAAAGCCATGTCCCTCTGAGGTCCCAACGGCTGTTTACTGCTGATGGCCTCCAGTTCTGCTCTTCCTCACACTCTGCCCACATTCACTCCATCCTAACCCTTCATTGTTTCAGAGTCGTGCAGTGGCACAGCACGGAAACAGGCCCTTCGGCACATCTCATCTAAGCAAGTCCCATTTGGTCCATTTATCTCTGAACCTTTCCTATCCATGTACCTGTCCAAATGTTGTTATTGAACAACTTCAACTACATCCTCTGGCAGTTCATTCCCAGATACCAACCACCCTTTCTGTTAAAAAGTTGCCCCTCAGGTTCCTATTAATTTATTCCCTTCTACCTTCTAGTTCGCGATCACCCTATCCTAATTCTCCTCTCTAAGATCACCCACCCCTCAGTCTCCTGTGCTCCAGAGAAAATCTTCTCTGCACTCTTTCCAGCTTAATGACGTCTTTCCTGTAGCAGGGTGACTAAAACTGAACAGGCAAAATGCAAATTGGAGGAGCAGCATCTCATAATTTCACTTGGGCAGCGTACAGCCCAGTGGTATGAATATTGATTTCTCTCACCTCAGGTAGCCCCGGCTTTCCCTCTCTCTCTCTATCCCTCTCCCACCCAAGTCGCACAAGCTTCTCATTTTCACCCAACAAACAACTAACAATGGCCTAGAACATAGAAACATAAAAATAGGTGCAGGAGGAGGCCATTCAGCCCTTCAAGCCAGCTCGCCATTCATTGTGATCATGTCTGATCATCCACAATCAGTAACCCGTGCCTGCCTTCTCCCCATATCCTTTGATTCCACTAGCCCCCAGAGCTCTATCTAACTCTCTCTTAAATCCATCCAGTGATTTGGCCTCCACTGCCCTCTGTGGCAGAGAATTCCACAAATTTACAACTCTCTGGGTAAAACTGTTCCTTCTCACCTCAGTTTTAAATGGCCTCCCCTTTATTCTAAGACAGTGGCCCCGGGTTCTGGACTCCCAAAACATTGGGAACATTTTTCCTGCATCTAGCTTGTGCAGTCATTTTATAATTTTATGTCTCTATAAGGTCCCCTCTCATCCTTCTAAACCAGTGAATACAAGCCTAGTCTTTTCAATCTATCCTCATATGACAGTCCCGCCATCCCAGGGATCAATCTCGTGAACCTACGCTGCACTGCCTCAATTACAAGGATGTCCTTCCTCAAATTAGGATACCAAAGCTGTACACAATACTCCAGGTCCGGTCTTACCAGGGCCCTATACAACTGCAGAAGAACCTATACTGAAATTCTCTCGTTATGAAGGTCAACATGCCATTAGCTTTCTTCACTTCCTGCTGTTCCTTTATAGAAACATAGAAAATAGGTGCAGGAGGAAGCCATTTGGCCCTTCGAGCCAGCACCGCCATTCATTGTGATCATGGCAGATCATCCACAATCAGTAACCTGTGCCCAACTTATCCCCATTCGCCTTGATTCTGCTAGCCTCGAGTAGTCCGGCACTCCCTCCTCCTCCCTGTACGCTCGGTAAATGGCTTTCGCCGCCAACAGCTCCATGGAGGGGAGTGGACGTGGGGGCCGAGTGGGTGGAGGGAAGGGTGGGGGTAGGAGGGGGGTGAGGGTGGGGGGAGGAGAGACTGGGGGAGGAGGGGGTGGGGAAGGAGAGAGTGGAGGAGGAAAGAGGGCGGGTGGTGAGGAAAGGGGGGGTGGGCGACAGTGAGAATGGGGCTGGAGGAGGAGAGAATGGGGGAAAGGGGGGTTGTGGGGAAAGGTGGGTGGGGGAAAGTGAGAGTGGGGGTAGGGGAGGAGAGAGGTGGGGGGGAGGGGGAGGGGGGGAGGAGAGAGTGGGGGTGGGGGTGAGGGTGAGGGGGAGGGGGAGAGTGGGGCTGGGGAGGAGGGCAGAGTGGGGCTAGGGAGGAGGGCAGAGTGGGGCTGGGGAGGAGGGCAGAGTGGGGGTAGGGGAGGAGAGAGTGGGGGGGAGGGGGAGGGTGGGAGGAGAGAGTGGGGGTGGGGGTGAGGGGGGAGGGGGAGAGTAGGGCTGGGGAGGAGGGCAGAGTGGGGCTGGGAGGAGGGCAGAGTGGGGCTGGGGAGGAGGGCAGAGTGGGGGTGGGGGAGGAGAGAGTGGGGGGGAGGGGGAGGGTGGGAGGAGAGAGTGGGGGTGGGGGTGAGGGGGAAGGGGGAGATTAGGGCTGGGGAGGAGGGCAGAGTGGGGCTGGGGAGGAGGGCAGAGTGGGGCTGGGGAGGAGGGCAGAGTGGGGCTAGGGAGGAGGGCAGAGTGGGGGTGGGGGAGAGTGGGTGGGGAGGAGGGATGATTGGGATGGGGGCGACAGTGGGGTGCGGGCAGGGAAAGTGGGTGTGGGGGGAGGAGGGGGGGCCGAGTGGAGGTGAGGGGAGGGGTGAATAGCGGTGAGGAGGGGGGAATAGGGTGGAGGCAGGGCTGGGGGGAATGGGGATGGGGGCAGGGGAGGGGAAAGTGGGGGTGGGGTAGAGGGGATGGAGTGGGTCTGTGAGAGGAGGAGGGGGGTTAAGGGGGATTGAGTGGGGGGGGGGGGGTTGAGAGTGCTACACCAATACAGGAGAGGTTTTGGGTCCACGGCTCACTCAGTGACACCCTCTCCCTTTCCCTGTTCCCCCTCTGTGAGGAATGGGCCCAACGGGTCCACTTAGTCCAGTATTATTTAAGCCTCTTCATCTTACAATAGGAGAGAGAGTGTGGGAGAGAGGCAGATGTACAATAATGTCCCTGCAATACATGATATATTCCACTAACTGCTCATTGATGTTCAGAGAGACATGACCGTGTGTCTACTCACATTCTACGACGAGGATCACAGTCCCCTCCCCTGTCCCGTGTTCATTCTCCGCCACACACTGATAGTCCCCAGCGTCCCGCGGTGTCACCCGAAGGATTTTCAACCACAGCTCGTTGCTGGAACGTGTTGTGCTCAGCGTGACACCGAGATGTCGCCAGGTCAGGTTGGACGCTGGGAAACTCTGGACGGAGCATAGGATCGCTGCAGAGTTTCCTTCCTTTACACTGACCCCGTAATTGTTCACGTTGCTGGGGGAAGTGATGGAGAGATTCTGCGGCGCGTCTAAAGGCGAACGGTTTAAACTTGAGTTAACATGGCAGAATTCCACATGCCAACCAGGAGAATATGGAGAGAAAAGATGAAGGACGAATGTAACAAGTCTGAAGAAGGGTCTTGACCTTTATAGGGCCCTGGTGTGACCACATCTGGAGTATTGTGCGCAGTTTTGGTCTCCTAATTTGAGGAAGGACATTTCTTGCTATTGAGGGAGTGGAGCATAGGTTCACCAGGGTAATCCCCGGGTTGGCGGGACTGTCATATGAGGAAAGATTGGAAAGACTGGGCTTGTATTCACTGGAATTTAGAAGGATGAGAAGGATTAGGCGAGTGGGCAAATGCATGGCAGATGCAATATAATGTGGATAAATGTGAGGTTATCCACTTTGGCGGCAAGAACAGGAAAGCAGAGTATTACCTGAATGGTGGCCAATTAGGAAAAGGGGAGATGCAACGTGACCTGGGTGTCATGGTGCACCAGTCATTGAAAGCAAGCATGCAGGTGCAGCAGGCAGTAAAGAAAGCGAATGGTATGTTAGCATTCATAGCAAGAGGATTTGAGTATAGGAGCAGGGAGGTTCTGCTGCAGTTGTACAGGGCCTTGGTGAGACCGCACCTGGAGTATTGTGTACAGTTTTGGTCTCCTAATCTGAGGAAAGACATTCTAGCCTTAGAGGGAGTACAGAGAAGGTTCACCAGATTGATCCCTGGGATGGCAGGACTTTCATATGAAGAAAGACTGGATAGACTAGGCTTATACTCGCTGGAATTTAGAAGACTGAGGGGGGATCTTATAGAAGCATATAAAATTCTTAAGGGGTTTGAGAGGCTAGATGCGGGAAGATTGTTCCCGATGTTGGGGAAGTCCAAAACAAGGGGTCACAGTTTAAGGATAAGGGGGAAGTCTTTTGGGACCGAGATGAGAAAACGTTTCTTCACACAGAGAGTGGTGAGTCTGTGGAATTCTCTGCCAAAGAAGGTAGTTGAGGCCAGTTCATTGGCTATATTTAAGAGGGAGCTAGATGTGGCCCTTGTGACTAAAGGGATCAGGGGGTATGGAGAGAAGGCAGGTACAGGTTACTGAGCTGGATGATCAGCCATGATCATATTGAATGGCAGTGCAGGCTCGGAGGGCCAAATGGCACCTATTTTCTATGTTTCTATGTATCATATGGAGACGTATAAAATTATAAAAGGACTGGACCAGCTAGATGCAGGAAAAATGTTCCCAATGTTGGGGGAGTCCAGAACCAGGGGCCACAAAGTCTAAGAACAAAGGGGTGGCCATTTAAAACTAAGGTGAGAAAAAACTTTCTTCACCCTGAAATTTGTGGAATTCTCTGCCACAGAAGGCAGTGGAGGCCAATTCACTGGATTAATTTAAAAGAGAGTTAAGGGCATGTCCCACTTAGGCAATGTTTTAGGCGACTGTCAAAGTCGTAGCAGAACGCCAAAATTTTATTTTATCCGACGTCAATGACCACGACAATGCTGAGTCAGGTCGAGATTACACCGTCTTTGGAAACATCGCGAAATTCCCACGCTGTTAATGCTTCTCCGGTGTCCTAATTTTCGCTGAAATCACTGACAAGTCGGTAAGTATTTGAGAGTTTTCAACTATAATATCTTGTATGGGTTACTTAAAAACCAAGCTTCACGGTGACAAGACATAAACTGGATTGACTTCCAGTTTACTAATGGAGGTATTAAGAAATTTAATTTTAAAAGTGGTTACATGGATTTTTGTGAAAAGTGTGTGAGCATTCTTTGAAAATGTACGGGAGATGCATATCTGGTTTCTGGGTTGCATATCTGGGTTGGGAGCCTACTTTAAATGTGATCGCTGATGGCCATAAACATTGCGAAAATTCCCACGCTTACCTGACCGTGAAACTGTCGTCTCCAATCTACCTGTCAAATGTTCTGACAGTAAATAAATTGGATAAACACAAGTATTTTATGGTATCTTGAAATGACTTTACTTGAAATGATTTTAATATTATGTGCTTCTAAATGCATCTAGGAGAAACTAGCAAACCTGGGGACAGCATGCGACAGCGCCCGCAATAAGCAACGGTACCTGGCGACAAGCCAGCTGTGGCCGAGAAATTTCACTCTGGATGATTTCCAAGCGACGCGCTGAGATCCACTACGATTCTTGGAAGACTCCTCACGATCATGCACGCGACACCCTGGCGAACTGTCGGCGACAGCCTAGTCACCGGCAGTCGCCTTAAAATCGCCTAAGTGGGACAGGCCCTTACGATAGAGCTCTAGGGGCTAGTGGAATCAAGGCATATGGGGAGAAAGCAGACACAGGTTACTGATTGTTGATGATCAGCCATGATCACAATGAATGGCGGTGCTGGCTCAAAGTGCCAAATGGCCTCCTCCTGCACCTATTTTCCATGTTTCAATGTTTCTAAAAGTCACCCATTCCTTCTCTCCACAGATGCTGCCTGGCCCACTGAGTTACTCCAGCACTATGTACCTGTCCACGTTCTCCAGAGATGCTGTCTGACCCGCTGAGTTACTCCAGCACTTTGTACCTGTCCATGTTCTCCACAGAGATGCTGCCTGACCCGCTGAGTTACTCCAGCACTTTGTACCTGTCTACATTCCCCAGAGAAGCTATCTGTCCCACTGAGTTACTCCAGCACTTTGTGTCTATAAACCTTGAACACTTTGAACCATCCTACCACAACCAGAGAGCTGTCCTGAACTACTATCCACCTCATTGGTGACCCTCGGACTATCCTTGATTGGACTTTGCTGGCTTTACCTTGCACTAAACGTTATTCCCTTATTATGTATCAATACACTGTAAATGGCTCGATTGAAATACAAATGTAACCAGTCTGACGAAGGGTCTCGACCCGAAACGTCACCCATTCCTTCTCTCCAAAGATGCTGCCCGATCCACTGAGTTACTCCGGCACTTTGTACCTGTCCAGGTTCTGCGGAGATGCTGCCTGACCCCCTGAGTTACTCCGGCACTTTGTACCTGTCCACGTTCTGCAGAGATGCTGCCTGACCCGCTGAGTTACTCCAGCATTTTGTGTCTATCTTCGGTTTAAACCAGCGTCTGCAGTTCCTTCCTACACATTTCGTCTGCTCCACTGTGAAATCTCCGCAAGGTATGTCTAGTTTGAGGAAGTTCTCCTCTTTCTGACGAGAGTTAGAGTCTTAGGGTGATAGTGTGGAAACAGGCCCTTTTGCCCACACCAGCCAACAGGCCCCATCTGCACTTGTCCCACCTGCCCGCATTGGCCCATATCCCTCCAAACCTGTCCTATCCATGTACCTGTCCAACTGTTTCTTAAACGTTGGGATAGTCCCTGCCTCAACTACATCCTCTGGCAGCTTGTTCAATACACCAACTACCCTTTGTATGAAAAAGTCACCCCTCAGATTCTTATTCAATCTTTTCCCCTTCACCTTGTATCTATGTCCTCTGGTCCACGATTCCCCTACTCTCGGCAAGAGACTCTGTGCATCTACCCGATCTATTCCCCTCGTGATCTTATATGCCTCTATAAGATCCCCCCTCATCCTCCAGCGCTCCAAGGAATAGTGACCCAGCCGACTCAACCACTCCCTATAGCTCACACCTTCTAGTCCTGGCAACATCCTCGTAAATATTCTCTGAACCCTTTCAAGCTTGACAATATCTTTCCTACAACATGGTGCCCAGAACTTTACAAAATATTCTAAATGCGATCTCACCAACGTCTTGTACAACTGCAACATGATCTGCCAACTTCTCTACTCGATACTCTGACTGATGAAGGCCAATGTGACAAAAGCCTTTGTGACCACCTTATCTACCTGCAACTTGACCTTCAAGGAACCACGCACCTGCACTCCTAGATCCCTCTGCTCCACAACGCTCCCCAGAGGCCTAACATTCACTGTGTAAGTCCTGCTCTTGTTAGACGTCCCAAAATGCAACACCTCACATTTCTCTGTATTAAACTCTTGCCCAGAGTAGGGGAATCGAGGACCAGAGGACGTTTCGGGTCGAGGCCCTTCTTTAGACTGGTGAGGGAGAAGGTAAACGAGAGATAAAGACGATGGTGTAGAGAGATAAAGAACAATGAATGTCAGATCGGAGAGCAGGAGGCATCACAGAGAGGGAGCAGGATGTGGCAGAACTGCAATCTTGTGAAAGATTGCAGCAGGATCTTGATCGATTGGCCAGATGGGCTGAGTACAAAGTGCTGCAGTAACTCAACGGGTCAGTCAGCGTCTCTGGAGAACGTGGACAGGTACAAAGTGCTGGAGTATCTCAGCGGGTCAGTCAGCGTCTCTGGAGAACGTGGACAGGTACAAAGTGCTGGAGTAACTCAACGGGTCAGTCAGCGTCTCTGGAGAACGTGGACAGGTACAAAGTGCTGGAGTAACTCAGCGGGTCAGTCAGCGTCTCTGGAGAACGTGGACAGGTACAAAGTGCTGGAGTATCTCAGCGGGTCAGTCAGCGTCTCTGGAGAACGTGGACAGGTACAAAGTGCTGGAGTAACTCAGCGGGTCAGTCAGCGTCTCTGGAGAACGTGGACAGGTACAAAGTGCTGGAGTAACCCAGCGGGTCAGTCAGGGTCTCCGGAGAAAAGGAATAGGTGGCGTTTCGGGTCGAGACCCTTCTTCAAACTGAGAGCCGGGGACTGGGAAATGAGAGATATAGACGGCACAAATGAATGAAAGATATGCGAAAGCAACGTTGATCAGGTAAAATGTGGAGCGCACAATGGTCCATTGTTGGCTCTGGGGTAGGTGATAACGAGCTATACAGGCAATGATAATCATGAGGACGACAGTAAATAAAAGACGTCCGTCACCTGAACCGTCACCTTCCCTTGTCTTCCAGGATTGAAAGCCTGAGCTACAGGGAGAGGTTGGGGCATAGAAACATAGAAAATAGGTGCAGGAGGCCATTTGGCCCTTTGAGCCAGCACCGCCATTCATTGTGATCACAGCTGATCATCCACAATCAGTAACCTGTGCCTGCCTTCTCCCCATATCCCTTGATTCCACTAGCCCCTAGAGCTCTATCCAACTCTCTCTTAAATCCATCCAGTGATTTGGCCTCCACTGCCCTCTGTGGCAGAGAATTCCACAAATTCACAACTCTCTGGGTGGAAAAGTTTCTTCTCACCTCAGTTTTAAATGACCTCCCTTTTATTCTTAGACTGTGTGTGTGTGGCCCCTGGTTCTGGACCCCAACATTGGGAACATTTTTCTTGCATCTAGCTTGTCCAGTCCTTTCATAATTTTATACGTCTCTATAAGATCCCCTCTCATCCTTCTAAACTCCAGTGAATACAAGCCCAGTCTTTCTGGGCAGGCTGGGATTCTATTCCTTGGAGTGCAGGAGGATGAGGGGTGATCTTACAGAGCTGTACAAAATCATGGAGGGAATTGATCGGGTAGACGTACAGAGATTCTTGCCCAGAGTAGGGGAATCGAGGACCAGAGGACAGAGACTGAAGGTGAAAAGATTTAATGGAACCTGATGGGTTACTTTTTTCCACACAGAGGTTGGTGGGTGTATGGAACGAGCTGCCGGAGGAGGTGGTTGAGTCTGGGACTATCCCAACGTTTAAGGAACATTTGGACAGGTACATGGATAGGACAGGTTTGGAGGGATATGGGCCAAACGCGGGCAGATGGGACTAGTGTAGATGGGGCATGTTGGCCGGTTGACTCCATCTACACCTCACGCTGCCTTGGCAAGGCCAGCTGCATAATCAAGGACCAGTCTCACCCCCGGTCACTCCCTCTTCTCCCCTCTCCCATCAGGCAAGAGGTACAGAAATTTGAAAACGCACACCTCCAGATTCAGGGACAGTTTCTTTCCCAGCTGTTAACAGGCAACTGAATGATCCTACCACTACCCAGAGAGCAGTCCTGAACTACTATTTTACTATCTTTGATCGGACTTTACTGGCTTTTTCTTGCACTCAACGTTATTCCCTTATCTTGTATGCGTACACTGTGGACGGCACTATTGTAATCGTGTAGACACAAAAAGCTGGAGTAACTTAGCGGGACAGGCAGCATCTCTGGAGAGAAGGAATGGTGACATTTCGGGTCGAGACCCTTCTTCAGACAATAGGGAGAGGTTGAACAGGCTCGGATTCTATTCCCTGGAGCGCAGGAGGATGAGGGGAGATCTTATAGAGGTGTACAAAATCATGAAAGGAATGGATCGGGTAGACGCACAGAGCCTCTTGCCCAGAGTAGGTGAATCGAGGACCGGAGGACATAGGTTTAAGATGAGAGCGGAAGAGAAGATTTAATAGGAACCTGAAGGGTAACTTTTTTCACGCAGAGGGTGGTGGGTGTACGGAATGAGCTGCCGGAGGAGGTAGTTGAGGCTGGGACTACCGCAACATTTCAGAACCATTTGGACAGGTAACATGGGGCGGCACAGTGGTGCAGCGGTAGAGTTGCTGCCTTACAGTGCTTGTAGCGCCGGAGACCCAGGTTCGATCCTGACCACGGGTGCTGTCTGTACGTTCTCCCCGTAACCTACGTGGGTTTTCTCTGAGATCTTCAGTTTCCTCTCACACTCCAAAGATGTACACGTTTGTAGGTTAATTGGCTTGGTAAATGTAAAAATTATCCCTAGCGTGTGTGGGATGGTGTTAGTGTGCGGGGATCGCTGGTTGGCGCGGGCTCGGTGGGTGGAAGGGCCTGTTTCCGCGATGTGTATCTATAAACTAAGAATGTGTGTGTGTGAGAGAGAGGGAGAGTGAGTGTGTATGTGAGTGAGCGTGAGAGAGAGGGTGTATGTGTGTGAGTGAGTGTGTGTGAGAGTGTGTGTGTGAGAGTGTGTGTCAGAGTGTGTGTGAGAGTGTAGGTGTGTGAGAGTGTAGGTGTGTGAGTGAGTGTGTGTGAGCGAGTGTGTGTGAGTGAGTGTGTGTGAGTGAGAGAGTGTGTGTGTGAGAGAGAGGGTGTGTGTTTGAGTGAGTGTGAGAGGGAGAGTGAGTGTGTGTGTGTGTGAGAGAGAGTGAGTGAGACAGTGTGTGTGAGAGAGAGGGAGAGGGAGTGAGTGTGTGAGAGTGTGTGGGAATGAGTGTGTGTGTGTGAGAGGGGGAGAGCGAGTGAGTGTGAGAGTGTGTGTGTGTCTATGTGAGAGAGGGGGAGAGAGTGAGTGTGAGAGTGTGTGAGTGAGAGTGAGTGTGTATGTGACAGAGAGAGTGAGTGTGTGTGAGAGAAAGGGAGAGTGTGTGTGAGAGAGTGTGTGTGAGAGGGTGAGTGAGAGGGTGAGTGTGTGTGTGTGAGAGAGGAGAGTGTGGGTGTGTGTGTGTGTGTGAGAGAGAGAGAGGGGGAGAGAGTGTGTGTGTGTGTGTGTGTGTGTGTGTGTGTGTGTGTGTGTGTGTGTGTGTGTGTGTGAGTGAGAAACATAGAAAATAGGTGCAGGAGTAGGCCATTCGGCCCTTCGAGCCTGTACGCACCGCCATTCAATATGATCATGGCTGATCATCCAACTCAGTAGCCTGTACCTGCCTTCTCTCCATACCCCCTGATCCCTTTAGCCACAAGGGCCATCTAAATCCCTCTTAAATATAGCTAATGAACTGGCCTCAACTACCTTCTGTGGCAGAGAATTCCACAGATTCACCACTCTCTGTGTGAAAAAAAACGTTCACATCTCGGTCCTAAAAGACTTCCCCCTTATCCTTAAGCTGTGACCCCTGGTTCTGAACTTCCCCAACATCGGGAACAATCTTCCCGCATCTAGCCTCTCCAACCCCTTAAGAATTTTATATGTTTCAATAAGATCCCCCCTCAGTCTTCTAAATTCCAGCGAGTATAAGCCTAGTCTATCCAGTCTTTCTTCATATGAAAGTCCTGCCATTCCAGGGATGAATCTGGTGAACCTTCTCTGTACTCCCTCCAAGGCTAGAATGTCTTTCCTCAGATTAGGAGACCAAAACTGTACACAATACTCCAGGTGCGGTCTCACCAAGGCCCTGTACAACTGCAGCAGTACCTCCCTGCTCCTATACTCAAATCCTCTTGCTATGAATGCCAACATACCATTCGCTTTCTTCACTGCCTGCTGCACCTGCATGCTTGCTTTCAATGACTGATGCACCATGACACCCAGGTCACGTTGCATCTCCCCTTTTCCTAATTGGCCACCATTCAGGTAATACTCTGCTTAGAGTTTAGAGAGAGGGAGAGTGTGTGTGTGTGTGTGTGTGTGAGAGAGTGAGTGTGTGTGTGTGTGTGCGTGTGTGAGAGAGTGAGTGTGTGTGTGTGTGTGCGTGTGTGAGAGAGTGAGTGTGTGTGTGTGTGCGTGTGAGAGTGTGTGTGTGTGTGTGTGTGCGTGTGCGTGTGCGTGTACGTGTGCGTGTGCGTGTGTGTGTGTGTGTGTGTGTGTGTGTATGTGTAACTCCATCATCTGTGATGGCCCAATAATCCATCTGTCGTTATAGAGTTGTGTCAGTGTGTGTGTACTCACATTCTACAGTGAGGGTCACATCCCTCTCTCTTGTCCCGTGTTCATTCTGTGCCACACACTGATAGACCCCAGCGTCCCGCGGTGCCAGCTGAGGGAACTCCATCCACAGCTCGTTGCTGGAACGTGTTGTGTTCAGCGTGGCACCGAGATGTCGCCACGTCAGGTTAGATGCTGGTAAACTCTGGACGGAGCAGAGGATCGCTGCAGAGTTTCCTTCCTTCACACTGACCCAGGAACTGTTCATGTTGTTGGGGGAAGTGATGGAGAGATAATGGGGGGCATCTGCAAAAAGATAAAATTTAGCAACCAGTTTTGCGGCACTTTCAATGATCCTTGGATTATGAAAGACTTCAGTCTTGAGATACAGCGCGGAAACGGGCTCTTCGGCCCACCATGTCCACGCTGACCATCGCTCACCCGTTCACACACTAGTTCTTTGTTTAGTTTCGAGATACAGCGCGGAAACAGGCCCTTCAGCCCACCGAGTCCGCGCCGACCAGCGATCCCCGCATATCCTACACAATATCCTATCCACTATCCTACACAAACTGGGGACAATTTTTACATTTACCAAGCCAATTAACCTACAAACCTTCACGTCTTTCGAGTGTGGGAGGAAACCGAAGATCTCGGAGAAAACCCAAGCAGGTCGCAGGTCGCAGGTAGAACGTACAAACTCCGTACAGACAGCACCCGCAGTCGGGATCGAACCTGGGTCCCTGACGCTGCATTCGCTGTAAGTAGCAGCAACTCTACTGCTGTGCCACCGTGCCACCCACAAATTACTTGATGGGCCGTATGGTCTAATTCTGCTCCTATCATCTATGACCTTATGTACCAGCACTGCGAATAGATTGCTGTTCCTGCACAATAAACGATCTCCATACTTACATTGCACAGTCAGTGTGAGTTTCTGCTCGGATGAGACAGTTGGGTAACTGACTTTGCAGGTGAGGTCTTGCCCGTGATGTTTGGGCGCTGGGGTCAGGGACAGAACAGAAGTATATGTCAGCGTGTCATCCCGCTGAGTTTTGCTGTGTGAGGCTGACGATGGTATATCAGCAGGGGTGACCCAGGTTAAGTTGGGTGTCGTTCCATTACACGCGATGTTGAAGGAGCAGGTCACGTTCACAGGCTGACCTGCCACCATTTTAGCAGGGAATATCGTGGGTTTATCTGTGAAAGCTAACACAGAGAAACGGATACTTTTAGGTAAATATCATTAGATGCATCGGTTCACATCGAAATCCCAGTCTTGGGTTGCCAACTGTCCCATATTAGCCGGGACATCCCGTATTTTGGGCTAAATTGGCTTTTCCCATACAAGACTGCCCTTGTCCCGTATTAGGCTCGAGGAACAGTGTAGGCCCGGACAGTGTAGGCCCGGACAGTGCAGGCCCGGAGAGTGCAGGCCTGGACAGTGCAGGCCCGGACAGTGTAGGCCCGGAGGCCCAGGCACCCTCTAATGGAGGTTGCGTAGCAACCCGCCTCCCGCCCCGGGCGGCCGCCATTGGTTGAGCGTGAGCACATGGCCGCTGGCTGAGTGAGGTCACGTGCGGCGCGGGGCGGTGACGTCTCCTTGTCTCGTATTTGGGAGTGCTATAGTTGGCACCCCTATCCCAGTCCCACAAGTAAATGGACATTCACAAGGATGATCCATGAACAGGGAGGAACAATGGTCAGGGGAAGTTGAAAAGGCCAGGGATCAGTAATGTCATGATGGCCTGTGATCAGGTAGATGGGGGCAGGATTCTCCACTGAGGGCTGTAAGGAGACCAAACATAGACTGGCCAATCATTTCGCTGAACACCTTCCCTCAGTCCGCCTGAACCTACCTGATCTCCCGGTTGTTAAACACTATTTCCCCTTCCCATACTGACCTTTCTGTCCTGGGCCTCCTCCATTGTCAGAGTGAGGCCAAACGCAAATTGGAGGAACAGCACCTCATATTTCACTTAGGCAGCTCACAGCCCAGTGGTATGAACATTGACCTCTCTGACTTCAAGTAACCCTTGTATTCTCTCTCACTCCATCCCTCCCCCTTCCCAGTTCTTCGAGGAGCCTATCTCCGACTACATTTTATCTCTGTTTGCTCTGTTTTTACCTTCTCCCCGCTAACAATGATCTGTTGTACATTTTCCTCAATCTCCATCCTTTGTCCTGTTTTCACCTCACACTTCCTTATCTATGTATCTCCCTCACCCCTGACTTCAGTTTGAAGGGTCTCGATCCGAAACGTCACCCATTCCTTCTATCCAGTGATGCTGCCTGTCCCGCTGAGTTACTCCAGCATTTTGTATTGATCTTTAAACCAGCATCTGCAGTTCCTTCCAACAATAAACAGGTTGCCTGTTCCCTTTATCACCGTTATTGTTTTGCACATCTTTCATCCATTTGTTCTATATCTCTCTACTTCACTGGCTATACCTCTCGTTTCCCTCTCCCCTGACTCTCAATCTGAAGGGTCTCGACCCAAAATGTCACCTATTCCTTTTCTCCAGAGATACTGCCTGACCCGCTGACTTACTCCAGCACTTTGTACCTGTCCACATTCTCCAGAGATGCTGCCTGACCAGCTTAGTTACTCCAGCAGTTTGTACCTGTCCACATTCTCCAGAGATGCTGACTGACCAGCTTAGTTACTCCAACACCTTGTACCTGTCCACATTCTCCAGAGATGCTGACTGACCAGCTTAGTTACTCCAACACCTTGTACCTGTCCACATTCACCAGTGATGCTGCCTGACCCACTGAGTTACTCCACCTTTTTGTGTCTACCTTAGGATAAGACAGTCACTGATAAATCCAATGGCTAATAACGTTCCTAAGAGAAACGTGGG
>NW_027603339.1:0-16911 GCF_053455715.1 Rhinoraja longicauda
AGAGAGAGAGAGAGGGGCAGAGAGAGAGAGAGGGGCAGAGAGAGAGAGAGGGGCAGAGAGAGAGAGAGGGGGCAGAGAAAGAGAGAGAGAGGGGGAGAGAGAGAGAGGGAGAGAGAGAGAGAGAGGGTGAGAGAGAGAGGGGGGGGATGGAGAGAGGGGGAGAGAGAGAGAGGGGGCAGAGAGAGAGAGAGGGGCAGAGAGAGAGAGAGGGCAAGAGAGAGAGAGAGGGGCACAGTGAGGGAGAGGGGCAGAGAGAGAGAGAGAGGGGCAGAGAGAGAGAGAGAGAGGGGCAGAGATAGAGAGAGGGCAGAGAGAGAGAGGGGCAGAGAGAGAGTGGGGGCAGAGAGAGGAGAGAGAGGGGGAAAGAGAGAGAGAGAGGGGCAGAGAGAGAGAGAGGGGCAGAGAGAGAGAGGGGCAGAGAGAGAGAGGGGCAGAGAGAGGCGAGGGGGGCAGGCAGAGAGAGAAGAGGGGGCAGAGATAGAGAGAGGGCAGAGAGAGAGAGGCAGAGAGGAAGAGAGAGGGGGCAGAGAGAGTGAGTGGGCAGAGAGAGAGAGAGGGGCAGAGAGAGAGAGAGGGGCAGAGAGAGAGAGAGGGGAGGCAGAGAGAGAGAGGGGCAGAGAGAGAGAGAGGGGCAGAGAGAGAGAGAGGGGCAGAGAGAGAGAGAGAGGGGCAGAGAGAGAGAGAGAGGGGCAGAGAGAGAGAGAGGGGCATAGCAGGTGAGAGGCAGAGAGATAGAGAGAGAGCAGAGAGAGAGAGAGAGGCAGAGAGAGAGAGTGAGGCAAAGAGAGAGAGAGAGAGAGAGAGTGAGAGAGACTAGCAGAGAGAGAGAGAGAAGAGAAGAGAGATGAGAGAGAGAGAGAGAGAGAGGCAGCGAGATGAGAGAGAGAGAGAGGGCAGAGAGAGAGAAGAAGGCGATGAGAGAGAGAGAGCGAGGCAGAGAGAGAGAGGCAGAAGAGAGAGAGAAGAGAGGCAGAGAGAGAGAGAGAGAGAGAGGAGAGAGAGAGAAGAGTGAGAGAGAGAGAGAAGAGAAGAGAGAAGAGAGATGAGAGATAGAGGGAGAGAGTAGTAGAAGAGGGAAGAAAAGAGGAGGAAGAGAGAGAGAGAGAAGAGAAGAGGTAGGTTGTGAGAATGAAGTGGTAGAAAACTGAAATAAACACTTCAATGGGTGACATAATGACTCTGGTGACATAATTTCGTCCAATTTGGATGACAAATAAAGCTATCCTGATCTATCTTGATCTTGATCAATGATCAGGGACTGTCATTAAAAATGATCAATATATATGACAGGCAATGGTGTTTATTTTTCCTGCTTAATCTGCATCTTTGAGCAAGGGGGCGATTGGGTGAATGTGAGGGAGGGGGTCCCGGAGCGGGGCCGGCGATGGGATCATCCGCCCGGACTGACAGCTGAAGATGCGTGCGGTGAATGTGAGGAAGCCGGAGCCGGAGCGGAGAGACTGCGGCCGCCCTCTGGGATGCGCTCAGGGCGTGGTTTATTAATGAGCGCAGCGCTGAGGTGAGCGGATATTTCACCGCGCTCTTCACCTGCTCCCCTGAACTTGGACTGGGTCACCGCGTAAATAAATGTGTTGGTGCAGCAGCTGAGATTCCTCAGCAACATCCGACGTTGGCAAAGATCCATTGGGAATCATTCAGATCATTCCCAATCCCTGTGATCTGATAATAGACGACGTTTACAACCAGCGTCAGCCACAGGAGGATGAAGCTGCCGGAGATGGTGAAGAGTAAAACCACAGACCTCCTCCTGCCTCTCCATCTCCGGGTCACTGCGCTTCTCCCCCTTGCTCTCACCCCCTCAGCCCACCTGACGGACCCGACTGGCCACTAAAATGTGCCGGACTGTCAGAGCGTTGAGCAGCAGGATCACAGCGAAAGGGAGGAGCGGAGTTAAAACCGTGTCGATCCAGTCAAATGCCACCCACCCGGGTCAGTGTAATAAACTGGCCACCGTGTTACAGCCCCACGGACATTGTCGATGGTTCTCCAGGGTTCCCCGTGTGAAGTAGCGGGGAACGTTTTTCAGACACAGCAGAACGCCGGCTGTTGCGAGAACCGCAGCCGCAGTTTTCCCGGTGCAATATTTAGTTTTCAGCTTCTGGCAACAAATGGCGACAAAGCGATCAAAGGTGAAAGTGACGGTGAACCAGACAGAACAGTCTGTAGCTGAATACTTCAGTACAGTGTTAACACTGCACACAGGGGTGATGGACAGGACACTCCAATAAAAGTAATGGTATCGGATCCAATACAAAATGACCTCGGTGATCAGGGCGAGTAGATCGGCCGCTGCCATGGCCACCAGGTAGCGAGTGGTGCAGGTGGAGAGGCCGCACTTTCCCCGGGACAGGATCACAATCGCCACTAAATTCACTGCGGAAAGAGAAGGGGAGCGGACACTGGGCATTAATGAACACGGTCTCCGGGGCTGAACACCGGCTCCACTTTCAGCTGGAGATCAGGAGTGTTGGAGTCGGTGCGCGGCTGCAGGTTTAACAATGTCAGACCCGGCTCCGACTGTGCCCGACCTGCCTGCTTCAGGGGAGAGGAGATAAGGCGACGGGCGGGGTAAAGGGTGGGGAGGGAACGAGCAGCCGCCCGCTACAATAGGCGGAATGGTCCTGTCTACAGTTAACACCGCTCACAGTCTCTGATGGGGCCGGTTTCACAGACTTAACCGTGACCGGCCGCGTTTAACCAGGGCTCTGGGAATTCGGCATCTGATGGGGACGAGGAGGGTTCCAGAGGGAAGGCAGGGACAACTTAGGATCCGGCAGCAGAGTGGCTCCATTAATGGATTCATTCCTCAGTTCGGTAACAACACACGCCGGTAGATCCGCGGCCACCGGTTCAGGAGATCGATCCAATTATTGACCAACAGGCGTTGGAATCCGACTGTGACAAACTCCACAGTGAGACGTGTCCACAGGAGCGGGTGTTCACTCTGATCAATAACTCAGACACAGTGAACTTCACAATGTAAACCCCTTCCCAGTCACACCGTCCCGGAGAGCTGCCTGTCCCGAGCACTGGGACAACTCTGGGCAAGGTCCCACTGAAGGCAAGAACAACATTCTAGTGGGTCCCGGCAGTGGGAGAAAGAGAGGGTTAGTTTCGGCTGCCTGAAAATGAGAAAAGTCACAACGTTGATTCAAAAATATGTAATTTAGAGGATTGATATACCTCACATAACCTTGCACAACGATCATCAGTTGGGAAGCTTGTGAAACGATCGGAATCGGGTCAACACCGGTTAGCGGACGGAGTTATAAAACTTGAATTGTTCTGTTCACTTACCAGGGACTCCAACGGCAGCAATGATCACGTACAAGATTTTCTCCACGTCGAAATATTCCCAAAGCTTTTCCCCCATTTTCTCTGCCCAGCAACGTGTCCTCGTGAGCTACCGGTAATCTCTCGGAATGAAATGCCGGGGCAGAACATTCCCGGAGATTTTATACCATTTTCCGTCTCCACCGGGACAGCGAAGTTTCAACAGAGTTAAAAAATAGAGATTTTGAAATTATTCGCAAACAGATGACATCAGCCAAATGAAATCCCTGCTGAGACAGGTCGTGATTTATTCAGGGAATTGATTGAGAAACTCCAAAGAGTGGGAATTGTGGCGATACTGGGGGATGGAAATTGGGAGCGGCATTGTTCCAGCAAAGGGGATATTGTTTCAAACTCCATCAGGTCCAACTCTCCGCCTCGTGTTGTTTGTCTGATTTCATTCAATTCGCTTCACTCACTAAGGCAATCCCAAATTCCAGGGACCCTCTCAGGGCTTCTGATGCCCAGTTTGAAGGTGGACTGGGCGACATTTGTCCACAGGTTGAGGAATTAGATCAACAGATCACCTCGCACTAAAGTGGCCCCTCCACTCTGCTTCACCACTCAATATGATCGCGGCTTAACTGACTGCAACCTCACCCCCACACTCCCGGCGAGGCCGGTAACCATTCACTCCTTGCTTGCCTGCGGTGGGGCTGATTTTGCGCCGGGACAATAACATTCTCTGCCTTCGTCACCTCTGAGGAGGAACGACCCAAAGGCTCTCGACACGCAGAGAACAGAAATATTGTGTGTTCAGAATGGTCCGAAACCCAAATAAAACAGCGAATGATCCGGCACATCTCCCTCCTCCCTTTCTCTCCCTCCTCCATTTCTCTCTCCCTCCTCCCTTTCTCTCTCCCTCCCCCCTTTCTCTCTCCCTCCTCCCTTTCTCTCTCCCTCCATCCTTACTGCTGTCGCTCTCTCTGAACTATCACTCTCTCCTATCATCTCTATTCTTCCTCTCGGCTCCGCCATCTCTCTGTCAACCTCTCTCTCCTACTCCCCCTCCTTCTCACTCCCATTGCATCTATCCCTCCGTTTCTTTCTAACTATCTGACCCTTCCATCGCTCCGTTTTGCCAACCCACGCGATCTGAACTCCGCTCTCTTTTCATGTTCCCACTCTCCCTTTGTTACTTAACTCTCCCTCCATCTCTTCTTTCGTCTTCTCCGCTATCTCTTCCTTTCATCACTGTACTCCCTATCTGTCTCTCTCTTTTCCCCAACACTCCTCCTGCTCGCCCTCACTTCTCTCTCCAAGGCCTTTCTTGGGAAGTGCGGTTAAAACGGCTAGCCACCATGGGATGTCTCTCTACCCCGTTTCCTCACACTTCAATAGCCCTTCCAGGTGCGACAGATGTTCACCTGCACCACCTCTAATCTCATCTACTGCATGTGGTGTTCCAGATATGGCCTCCTTTACATCGGCGTGGTGAAATGGAGACTCGGCAACCGTTTTTTGTCGAACACTTACCCTAGTTCTGCTAAGGCTTGCCGTATCTCCCCGTTGCAAGCCATTGTAACTCCCCCTCGCACACTGACCTTTCTGTCCTGGGCCTCCACCAGCGCCAGAGAGGTTACATTAAAACAGAAAGAACGCCGCTTCATAGTCCGCTTGGGAACCTTGCAACCTAATGGTATGAACATTAGCAAATGCCAGGTAACAAACGCGCAACTTCCCGCTTTTCCCTCGCTCTTTCTCTTCCTTCACGCGGACTCGCACTTGTTAAACCCCTCCACCTCCATCTTCAACCGATATTCCCTCCTCTCTCTTTATAATTCCAACCTGCTCAATCCTTATCTCGCAACTTTTATCTTTTAACCTCTGGTCTCAACCACCTAACTATTAAAACGGTATTGACCCACTCATCGTTCAACTCGCTTTGTCCTGCTGTTCCAGCCTTCTCCACCTTCCCACCACAATCAGTCTGAAGAAGGGTCTCGAACCGAACTTCACCCATCCATGTCCTTAGCAGGCTTAGCCACTTCGGCGTGCCCTCTACAACTCTCACCAACATCTACAGATACAGCATATAAAGTATTTTATCAAGATGCATCACAGCTTGGTTTGGGAACAGTTCCATCCAAGAACGCCAGAAATTGCTGCGAATTGTCCAGACCATCACACAAAGCAACCTCCGTTATATTGACTCAATTTATAAACCACGCTGCCTCGGCAAGGCCAGCAGCATAATGAACTACTGCGCAGTAGTACTGATGGAGTGACGCACTGGGCAGTGCACTGATGGAGTGACACAATGTGCGGTAGTACTGATGGAGTGACACAATGTGCGGTAGTACTGATGGAGTGACACAATGTGCGGTAGTACTGATGGAGTGACACAATGTGCGGTAGTACTGATGGAGTGACACAATGTGGGGTAGCACTGATGGAGTGACACAATGTGGGGGAGTACTGATGGAGTGACACAATGTGGGGTAGTACTGATGGAGTGACACAATGTGGGGTAGTACTGATGGAGTGACACAATGTGGGGTAGCACAGATGGAGTGACGCACTGTGCAGTGCACTGATGGAGTGACACAATGTGGGGTAGCACTGATGGAGTGACACAATGTGGGGGAGTACTGATGGAGTGACACAATGTGGGGTAGTACTGATGGAGTGACACAATGCGCTGTAGTACTGATGGAGTGACCCCAGTTGATGCAGTACGTGCGGATTAACATACTGTGGTTTAGTACAGATGGAGTGACACAATTTGCAGTAGTGCTGATGAAGTGACACACTTTGCCGTTGTTCTGATGGAATGATACACCGTGGGGCTCTACTGACGTAGTGACACACTGCGGGTAATACTCATGGAGTGGAACAATGTGTAGTACTGTTGTTATGACAAACTGCGGAGTAGTACTGACGGAGGGACACACAGTGGAATGGCACTGATTTAGTGACAAATTGTGAGGTCATTGCATCAGTACTACCACGCAGTTTGTCACTCCGTCAGTACCACTTCAGTGTGCAACTACATCCCGTGGGGTAAAACTGATGGAGTGACACGCTGTGGAGCAGTACTGATGGAGTGACACACGGTGCGTATTACTGATGGACTGACACACTGCGCGGTTGTACTGACGGAGTGAGATACTTCGGTGTAGTGCTGATTGAATGACACACTGGGGGTAGTGTGGACAGAATGGCGCACAGTGGGCTAGTACTGAAGTATTGACCCAATCTTTTTTGGTACTGTCGGGTTGTACATTGTGGAATGATAAGGACTGACGGTGGGGCAGTACAGATGGAGAGTTGCACTGATGGGTAATACTAATTGAATGAGTCTGTGTGGTTGTACAAAATGGAATAACAAGCTTAAGGCAGTACTGATGGAGTGCATCACTGTGGTGTAGTACTGATGGAATAACGTATTGTAGGGTAGTACTGATGGAGTGACACGCTCCAGTGTTGTACTGATGGAGTGTAACACTGTGGAGTAGTACTGGTGTAATGACGTACTGTGGAGGTGTATTGATGGAATGACACACTGCGGGGTAGCACGGATGTAATAGCACATTCTGTTGGAGTGACGCAGTAATACTGATGGATTGACACGCTCTGCAGTAGTACTGTTGCGATGAAAAATTGTGATGAAATAGTGATGGAATTACACACTATGGAGTCGCTGCGATGGGTTAGCACACTGTAGGGTATTGCGGATGGAATGGCAGATTTGAGCAAGTCCTGATGTTGTGAAACATTTTGGGGAGTACTGATGGAAGAAGATACTGCGGGGAGCATTGATGGTGTGACACGTTCTAGGGTTGCACTGGAGTGACATGATGTTGGGCAGTGCTGATGGAGTGCAACAACATGGAGTTGTATTAATGCAGTGAGACACTGCGCGGTTTCACCGACGGAGTGACACACTGAGCGGTAGTACTATTGTGATGACAAACTGTGATGTAGTACTAATGCAGTGACACACTGAGCGGCAATACTGATGGAATCACACAATTTGTGGCAGCACTTATGGGGTGACACACTGGGATAGTCCTGATTAAATGATAAACTTCGTGTAGTACTAATGGAGTGAGACATTGTGCAGAAATACTAATAGAGTGAAACTGTGGGGCATTACTGTTGGAGTGACAAAGTGAGGTAGGACTGATGGAGTGACACGCTGTGTGGAATACTGATGGAGTGACACTGAGAGGAAGTACTGATGGGTTGACACTGTGGGGTAGTACTGGTGGAGTGACACGCTGCGTGGTATACTGATGGAGTGATAATCAATGGATTGTACTGATGGAGTGACACACGGTGGCGTAGTACTGATGCGACGATAACCTCAGTGATATTACTGATGGTGCGATGCTCTGTGCGGAGGCACTGGTGGAGTGGCACAATGTAGGGTAGTACAAATGGAGTAACAAACAATATTTTAGTACTGATGCAGTGGCACACTGTGGGTAGTGCTGGTGGAGTGACACACTTTGAGGTAGTACTGATGGAGTGACACACTATGTGGCAGTTCAGACGCAATGGTAAACTGTGGGATAGTACTGATTGAGTGACACCCTGCGGTGTAGTACTGTTGGGGAGACATATTCCAGGGTAATACTGGTGGATTGTAACACTGTGGGATTGTACTGATGGAAGGACTCATTGTGTAGTACTGATGGAGTGACACACCGTTGGATGGTACTGATAGAGTGACACCCTGTGTGGTAGTACCAATGGAATGATACACAACTTGGTACTGATGTTGAAAAACACTGTGGGTGTGTATTGATGGAATGGTATATAGTGCGGTAGTACCAATGAAGTGACACGCTCTGGGTTTGTACTGATGGAGTGACATAGTGTGTTCTAGTAATGATCGTCTAACACACCGTAGGCTTGTATTGATGGAGTGATCACCTGTGGGGTAGTATTGATGGAGTGACACAATGTGGGCAGTACAGATGGAGCAATACACTTTGGGGTTATACTAGTAAAGTGACAAACTATGGGCGGGCACTGATGGAGTAAAACATTTTGGTGTATTACTGATAGAGTGACCCAGTGTGCGGTAGTACTGATGGAGGAACAAACGATATGGTAGTACTGATGTCGTGGCACACTGTCGGATAGTATTAATGGTGTGAAACTAAATGGGGCAGTACTGATGTAATGACACATTATAGTGTAGTTCTGATGGAGTGACACATTGAGGGGGAGAACTGATCGAATGGCGCACTGTGGGATAATACTGATGTAATGACTATCCATTTGCTACTACTGATGCAATGGCATTCTATGGGATTGTACCGAATGAATGACACGTTGTGATGCAGTAATGATGAAGTAACCGACGATGTGGTAGTACTGATGGAGTGACACGCTGAGCACATGGTATTGGAGGTAGGGTACTGACATGGATAGAAAGTTGGTTGACAGACAGAAAGCAAAGAGTGGGGGTAAATGGGTCCCTTTCAGAATGGCAGGCAGTGACTAGTGGTGTACCGCAAGGCTCGGTGTTGGGACCGCAGCTATTTCCCATATACATCAATGACTTGGATGAAGTGATTAAAAGTACCAATAGCAAATTTGCCGATGATACAAAGCTAGGTGGCAGTGTGAACTGTGAACAAGATGCTATGCGGTTGCAGGGTGACTTGGACAGGTTGTGTGAGTGGGCGGATGCATGGCAGATGCAGTTTAATGTAGATAAGTGTGAGGTTATCCACTTTGGTGGTAAGAATAGTGTAGATGGTTTATATGCAACCAATAACATAGTTACCTCAGTACCATTAACCCCGCCTAGTTAACATCAATCATAACGCCTTCCCTTCCTGGGTACAGTTCAGTAGAGGAACGTAGCCAGTGCTTGAAGATGTATGTAATACGCTGTGCTATCATTAAAAGATGTTGTACGCTTTAAGAGTTTGTGAAGTATTAATTTACATGGTGTCGGAAGTGGAAGACACTTGCGTCTCCTGTCTGTCGGGTTTTATTTCTTTTTTTTGATTTGTGCCTTTTTGTGCTTAATCTCTCTGACCATGGCGTCCTCTTGCAGAAAGCCCGCGCAGCTTGTCTTTGATGCTGACATTTCTGAGCGCTGGGACACGTTTGAGTTTGATTTCACCCACTTTGTCAACGTCGCACATCGCGCTGATCCTGACTCCCTTAAAGCCTCCCTCCTACTCAACCTTGTCGGACCTGATGCCATGAAGAGAGCCAGAACTTTCACCTATGCTCCAGCGGTCCTGGGCGACGACGACGTGGAGATTACCCCTGCAGAATCTGCCAGTGACCCCGCTTGCCTGCTACGTAAGTTCAGGGAGATTTGTGACCTGCCCTCGAACCGCATTCTGCAGAGGGCACGGTTCTTTACAAGAAAACAGTTGCCGGATGAACCTGTTGAATGTTTTATTGCTGATTTGCGTTATCTCGCCCAGCGGTGCCGTTTTGGTGACATGACGGAGCAGCTCACTAGAGACATTTTAGTAACTGGCATGCGTGACCAGCAGCTACGATGTGAGCTTCTAAGGGATCCGGATCTAACGTTGGAAAAAGCTATGCATGCCTGCAGATTGTCTGAGGTCGTTGTATTGCCAGATGACCACCGAGACTCGGCCAATAAGTCTATCAACCTGGCTGGGTGTAGGAGACCCCAGCCTCGGATGGTAAACAATGCTTTTCTGCCGCGTGCCAACCCAGGTCCTGGTGAAGTGCCCCAAAAAAGGTGCCCAAACTGTAACTACATGCACCATAGACTGTCTACCTGCCCTGCTTATGGCAAATTTTGTAACTTTTGTAAAAAGTTAAACCACTTCTCTGCGGCCTGTCGCTCGATCCGTTCCCGTGGGAGACAGGCACAGATTTCCAGACCCAGTCTAAACATGCTGAGGCAATCTGATGGCTGTTACGATTTACAGCCCAGCCTGGTCGACTCCTACGAGGCAGATCCAATTAATCCTCCTGAGAATTCGAATGTGTTTACCCTCCTACACACAACCGCCCAACGCTCTGATCCCTCTGTAGCTCTGACTGTCAATGGTGTGTCCTTCCTTGCAAAGCTGGATACAGGTGCGAAGGTCAACGTATTGTCAATAAATCTTTTCAATAAGATAAGGAATAATGAGCCCCTGGTTGTTGACAACGCTACGTTGCATGCCTATGGTGGAGAAATTCTAAGGCCTGTGGGGAGGGCTGCTTTAACTTGTGTGCTGCAAAAGGCAACGAGAAACCTCGTTTTCTATGTTTTGAACTCTGACTGTGTAACCCTGCTGGGCAACCGTGCGTGCCAAGATCTTGGCCTGGTGTCCTTCGACCGCACGGTCCACAAAGTGCAACTGTCGTTCAACCCTGTTGTGGAATACCAGGACCTGTTCAACGATGACCTGGGAAAGTTACCACTCACATATCGTATTTCCGTTGACCCAAACGTACAACCTGTAGCCCGCGCAGCTCACAGGGTGTCTCACGCCATGAAAGACAGGGTCGAGGCGATGCTGAATAACATGGTCGAAAAGGGGGTGCTAGAAGCGGTTAGCGATCCCACCGCTTGGGTCTCCACTATGGTTGCCACGATAAAGAAAGACAAGAATGAAATACGTGTGTGTATCAATCCGAAGGACTTGAACCTTGCAATCAGGCGACCACACCACCCCATGCGGTCTGTTGAGGACGTGGCGGCTCAGGTCGGGCAGGCCACCATCTTTTCGGTCCTAGACGCTAAGAACTCGTTTTGGCAGATCCCGTTGGACAAAGAGTCTTCTGACCTAACGACCTTCGCCACACCGTTTGGCAGATTCAAGTTCCTGCGAATGCCATTCGGCATTAATTCCGCTAGCGAGGTGTTCCAGCGAACTATGGAGCAGATATTCTCGGGCCTGCCATGTGCCATCATCGTGGATGATATCCTGGTTTATGGGAAAGACATTGCGGAGCACGACCTGAACCTCCGCAGCATCCTGGATCGGGCGCGGAAGGTCAATCTGAAGCTGAATCCCAAGAAATGCCGGTTCCGCGTCCCAGAAGTCACGTATGTGGGACACGTCTTCACCTCTAACGGACTAAAACCCGACCCCTTGAAGGCAGCTGCCATCTCCGAGATGGCAGCCCCCACCGACGTGCCAGGTCTACAACGATTCTTAGGCATGGTGAACTACCTGGGGAAGTTTATACAAAACCTCAGTGAGCTGAGTGCTCCCCTGCGGCAATTGACAAAAAAGGATATTGCCTGGGCCTGGCTCCAACATCACCAGCAGGCCTTTGACTGCCTCAAGTCGAAATTGATTGACACCCCGACGTTGCGGTACTTCGATGTAAGTCGCCCCATCACCGTCACCTGTGACGCTTCCAAGTTCGGTCTGGGTGCGGCTTGCCTTCAGTCTGTCGATGGATCGTTACATCCTGTCTCCTATGCCTCCCGCACCATGACGGACACCGAGCAGCGGTACGCTCAGATCGAGAAAGAGCTGCTCGCGGTGGTGTTCGCCTGCTCCAAGTTCAGAGATTTCCTGTTCGGCAGCAGATTTACGGTCGAAACCGACCACCAGCCACTGGTGACCATCCTAAACAAGCCAATTCACGCTGCCCCCGCCAGGCTGCAGCGTATGATGCTACAGCTCCAGCGTTTCGAATTCGACATCATCTACAAGAAGGGCACCGAGATGCACATTGCGGACACCCTATCGCGCGCCCCGCGGACCTCCTGTGATCGCCACCCCTACGAAACAGAGGACTTGCTTGTACTGGGCGTTAATTTCATTCCCACCAAGCAGCTACAGGTGTTGGCCGAGCACACCGCTGCCGATCCAGTTTTGCAGCGGCTTGCCACTGTGATTAAAGCAGGGTGGCCAACAAAGCGCTCCGCTGCGCCATCTGAAACACAGCCTTTCTTCCTGGTCCGCGACGAATTGGTGCTCCAGAATGGCGTCATCGTCAAGGGACATAAAGTTGTGGTCCCGTCCTCCCTGTTTGACTCTTACTATTGCGCAGCCCATAGCGGACACCCTGGGGTCGATGCAACACTCGCCCACGCTCAGTGCCAATTCTACTGGCCCGGAATGGCCAAATATATCCGAGACCGAGTTTCTGCCTGCTCCACGTGCAACAGTCTTGCTCCACACCAGCAGCGACAGCCCCTGCTGCAACAGCCTGCCCCTGCCTTGGCCTGGTCCTCGTTGGCTGCTGACATCTTCGAGTGGCGTGGTAACCACTACCTTGTCCTGGTCGACTCATACTCAAACTGGTTCGAGGTGGATTTACTGACATCCCTCACGTCGGAGATGGTGATCCGAAAGCTGCGGAAACACTTCTCCACTTTTGGGTCCCCTGTCAGGCTGCAGACTGACAACGGCAGGCAGTTTACCAGCCGAGAATTCAAAAGTTTTGCGGACAAGTGGAATTTTGTGCATTTCACCAGCAGCCCTGAGTACCCACAGAGCAACGGACTTGCAGAACGGGCCGTCCGCAGCGCCAAGCATCTGATGGAACAGGCGAGACTTTCCAACACTGATTTGTACTTGGATCTCCTAAACCTCAGGAATGTTTCCAGGGATCCGGCCATGGGGTCACCTGCTCAGCGTCTGATGTCAAGGAATACCAGATCTACTATCCCGATTGCCCAGCGCCAGCTGCAACCTCGGGTGCTGGAGCCTGCCTCCGTGCAGAGGCGTATTCAAGAGAAGCATGACAGCCAGCGGCGTTCCCACGATCGGTCGTGCAGACCACTCGATCCTCTTTTGCCTGGACAGGTTGTTCGGTTGCAGACCGCCGGCGGTCACTCCCGTCTGGCCACCGTGGTTGGGGTGGCCGACTCACCTCGTTCGTACCTGGTGGACCATGAGGGCACCATCTACCGAAGAAGCCGACAACACCTGCTTGCGGTTAATGAGCCAAAGCCGCAGCCCCCGGGACCCTATGCCCCGCCGCTCTCATACCAGCAGCCGGCTGCCGTCCCGGCCAGCGTTCCTTGTATGCCTCGGTCCCCATATCGCGCGCCCGGTTCCCCTCTGCGCGGGTCCCCTGTTGCCGGTTCCCACTCTCCCGGTTCTACCACCGCACCTCCCTTCCCTGGTTCCCCTGCTGCCTCGTGTCCTCCGGTTTCTTCTGCTCTTTCGGGGGGAGGGGGAGACATTCGTACGCGCTCGGGCCGGATTAGTAAGCCACCTGTGCGCTATGGCGATTTTGCTTAATTCTGTTATTAATTCTGTTGTTGTGACAACAATCTGTTTAATTTTCTAGGGGGAAGGATGTAGATGGTTTATATGCAACCAATAACATAGTTACCTCAGTACCATTAACCCCGCCTAGTTAACATCAATCATAACGCCTTCCCTTCCTGGGTACAGTTCAGTAGAGGAACGTAGCCAGTGCTTGAAGATGTATGTAATACGCTGTGCTATCATTAAAAGATGTTGTACGCTTTAAGAGTTTGTGAAGTATTAATTTACAAATAGTAAGGCAGATTATTATCTGAATGGTGTCAAGTTAGGAAAAGAGGACGTACAACGTGATCTGGGTGTCTTAGTGCATCAGTCACTGAAAGGATGTATGCAGGTACAGCAGGCAGTGAAGAAAGCCAATGGAATGTTGGCCTTCATAACAAGAGGAGTTGAGTATAGGAGCAAAGAGGTCCTTCTGCCATTGTACAGGGCCCTAGTGAGACCGCACCTGGAGTACTGTGTGCAGTTTTGGTCTCCAAATTTGAGGAAGGATATTCTTGCTATTGAGGGCGTGCAGCGTAGGTTAATTCCCGGAATGGCGGGACTGTCATATGTTGAAAGACTGGAGCGACTAGGTTTGTATACACTGGAATTTAGAATGATGAGAGGGGATCTTATCGAAACGTATAAAATAATTAAGGGGTTGGACGCGTTAGAGGCAGGAAACATGTTCCCAATGTTGGGGGAGTCCAGAACCAGGGGCCACAGATCACGAATAAGGGGTAGGCCATTTAGAACAGAGATGAGGAAAAACTTGTTTAGTCAGAGAGTTGTGAATCTGTGGAATTCTCTGCCTCAGAGGGCAGTGGAGGCCAATTCTCTGAATACATTCAAGAGAGAGCTAGGTAGAGCTCTTAAGGATAGCGGAGTCAGGGGGTATGGGGAGAAAGCTGGAACGGGGTACTGATTAAGAATGATCAGCCATGATCACTTTGAATGGCGGTGCTGGATCGAAGGGCCGAATGGCCTACTCCTGCACCTATTGTCTATTGTCTATAATACTTATGGATTAGCATCCTGTGGGGGAGTAGTGAAGGACTGGTATATTTTGGGGTAGTACTGATATAGTGACACATTCGATGGTATTACTGAAGGGGTGAAAAACTGTGTGTAGAACTGATGAAATTGCATACTTAAGGTGGTACTGACAGAGTGAAACACCGTCGGGCAGAGATGATGGACTGACATACTGTGGGGTTGTACTGATGAGAGTGACACGCTCTTGGGTACGACTAATGGAGTAACATGTAGTACTGATGGAGTGGCAGACTGTGAAGTAGTATTGATGAGTGACCTAACGTAGGGTATTATTGATGTAATGGCACATTCTGGGGTAGTACTGATGGAGTGACACACTATGCGGTAGTACTATTGTTATGACATAATGTGGGATGGAATTGGTAGTGACACTCTGCGGTAGTACTGATGGAGTGACGCACTGTAGGATAGTACTGGTGTAATGGTTTCCTGTCGGATAGTACTGATGGAGTGACGCACTGTAGGGTAGTACTGGTGTAACGGTATACAGTGGGATAGTACTGATGGAGTGACGCACTGTGGGTTAGTACTGGTGTAACGGTATACTGTGGGATAGTACTGATGGAATGACGCACTGTGGGGTAGTACTGGTGTAACGGTATACTGTGGGATAGTACTGATGGAGTGACATCGGCGAGACCAAGCGCAAGCTCGACGATCGTTTCGCTGAACAGCTCCACACAGTCGTACCTGCTCTCCCGGTTGCTCAGCACTTTAACTCACCCCCGCTACCCCATTCCCAATCTGAACTTTCTGTCCTGGGCATCCTCCGTTGTCAGAGTGAGGCCCAGCGCAAATTGGAGGAACTGCACCTCATACTTCGCTTGGGCAGCAAACATACCAGCGATATGAACATTGACTTATCTAACTTCAATTAGCCATTGCTTCCCCTCTCTCTCCATCCCTCCTCCTTCCCAGTTCTCCCACCAGTCTCACTGTCTCCAACAACATTCTATCACTTTCCCGTCGACCTCTCCGACATCAGTCTAAAGGGTCTCGACCCGAAACGTCACCCATTCTTTCTCTCCAGAGGTGCTGCCTGTCTCGTTGAGTTACACCAGCATTTTGTGTCTACCTTCGATTTAAACCAGCATCTGCATTTCTTTCCTACACGAAGTACAAGGCACGGCAGGACTTTCGGCTAATAATAGCTGTGCCGAACATGAGACGACCACCCTTACCTGCCTTCTCACAATGTATATCCCTTCATTACCTGAAAATCTGAACTTGTCTTAAATGTCACTATTGTATCTGCCTCCAACACCAGTGGAGTGGGTGGTAAGATTTTAGGACCCGTTATACAGGATGATGTGACAGAGTATTTATAAGTGCACGATGAAATAGGCATAAGTTGGCATGGCTTTGTGAATGGAAGGTCGTGTTTGATAAATTTGCTGGAATTATTTGAAGAAGTAAATAGCAAAACAGCCAAAGGAGAGACAGTAGGTGTTGTTAACTTTGATTTTCAGAAAACCTTTGACCAGGTGTCACAAGATGGCTGCTTAGGAAGATGAGAGCCAACGGTGACAAAGGGCAAACATCAGCATGGATAACTGGCTGGCTGGATGGCAGAAGACAAAGAGTGGCAATAAAGAGGGATTTTTTTCTCGTTGGCTAACAGTAACTAGTGAAGATCTTTAAGGATCGGTGTTGATCCACGTTTTATATTATGATTTGGACGAGGGGATTGAAGGCTTTGTGGCCAGGTTTTCGGATGTTACGAAAAAAGGTGGAAGGGCAGGTAGTTTAGAGAAAGCATGGACTCCGCAGAAGGACTTGGACATGTTGGGGGAATGGGTAGAGAAGTGGCAGATGGAATATAGTGTAGCAAAGTGCGGATTACTGCATTTTGGTAGTAGGAATAATGGCGTAGACTATTGTCTAAGTGGGAAAATAATCCATCAATCTGAAGTTCAAAGGGACTTGGGAGTGCTGGTTATCGTGTCGTATCTCTGTTCGTGCTACGGCCTAACAACGTGGAGTCGGCGGCCTCCAGCTGGGATCGACCTTGAAGAATCCGGTGGCAGGGCCTGGACTTGCCATCTCGGAGGCTTCGGCCGTGGGCCCTGCTGACCGCAACATCTGGAGTTCGCAGGTCCCTGGCTGGCGACCGGCTTTCGGGAGCTCCAGCCGTAGCAGCTTCGACCGCCCCGAAGCGCGAGGTTTGATCGACTCGCTCGCAGGCCCTTCATCACCCTGCGTGGCTCGGTCGCGGCACTTCCCATCACCCGGTGGGGGCTTAGGACCTTCATAGGCCTGCTCGGCTCGGCCCTGGGACTTTCCATCGCCCGGTGGGGGTTCAAAAGTCGAGAGCCTCGGTCGCCTCGTGGCACCACGGGAG
>NW_027603340.1:0-16881 GCF_053455715.1 Rhinoraja longicauda
ATGTACATCGAGGAACAGTGTGAGCAAGCTCAAGCTGCTTCAAAATCTTACAGTAACTGTAGGATTCTTATGCACTCATGATACAATGGTTACCTGTGGATTTGAAATAAACCATCATTCATGAATGTCCCTGTACACTTTCATCTTTGTGTTTCCCCAAATTTAACTTTCATCTTGGGGCTCTTTTGTTTAGAAATCTCCCCCCCCCCCCCCATATATGTTACATGTAGATATCATAAATGACCAGATTATCCTCGCCACATGGAGTCCCATCGCAAATGAGATCATCTGTCAACCTTTGGGAGACTTGCCTGCGAAACAGGGTAAACAAAAGCACCTGTGATGCAAGATTGCAACAGATAAGAACCTAAACATAACTACAAAGGACTATCCTCCGTCTACTGATAAGAAACCCTACTTCTCAACAGAATGTTTCAGCTTTAACTATTTTAACGACATTCTATCTTGTCAACTTTCCCATCATGCCCCCCCCCCCCCCAGTGTGTGAGCACCAGGGTTAACCAAACTATAATCTCATCATCTTCCTCATAATTCTCAAAATTACCGACAACTGTACATATCTTTGTTTATGTTTATGAACTCCTCGAATTCCCGGGCTGCACATATCGAGTTCCACGAAGAACGGAGTTATGCAATACAGCTTGAGCAAATGTTATTCATTCTTACAAATACACGGACAATTTAGAGTTTGATGGAAACAAAGAACAATGTTCGGGATGATATGTTATGTCATGAACTATATACTGCCTTCTGTGTTATTTCCGTTGCTCTGTCTAATGAATTTATTTGAGCTTATTGTATCCATGTATAGTATGTCTGATCTGAGTGGATAGGAGGCAACGCAGCTTTTCACTGTGTCTCGGTACGCGTGACAGTAATATTCCTAGCCTAACATAACCAAACCCAATGATCTGAGATAAGTACCAAATATGATCAGAGCCGGAATGATCGCACTGTGATGGTGACTAAGTTAGACACAGACGGTGTTGATGTTCAAGAGACGTGATGAATGGTTGTTAAGCACAAACAACTGTTGGACAAATGCGAAGAGAAAGTGAAGCCTGGGGCAGGAGGAGTAACACAGTAAAAATGTTGCTCCTGCATTGCAGACCGCAGTAATTGCCGGGCATCGACACATACAAGAGGAAAACAGGAGATACTCAGATGATTCAGAAGACACCGGTGGAGAGAGGAAGAGCATCTGATGTCACAAATGGATGATCGTATCAAAGCTCCGATGCTGGTGAAGCAAATGCAGGATATGGCCCCGTTTCACCAAGTGCAAGCACGCAAACACTGTTGTTGTACCGCACTCTGCATTGGAGTGTAAACTGGCGCGTCAGCGCACCTGGACTTTGCTGCAGAATCAGTTCCTGACGAACATTTATTGTTCAACACAAATAACCAAAGTTGGTCACCTATTTATCTCCTCCTGCTGTCGAGATGGCAGCTATATTTACAAACGTTCTGACTATAGAAATGCCCGCTTCGACTCAACATATCTCAACTGACTATTCTTGGAGCTTGTACCATGCACGCATCGCCGCCTGAGAGTGAATTCTTCTGGGTCGATTCCTTGTTGGGGCGTGGCTGTGTTCTGCAGCTGCGGCTCACCGGCAGTCTCTCCGTTTTTTTTTGTGTTTTTTAGTCAATGTTGATGTTAAATGTACGTTTTGTTTTATTTTTAATTCTGTGTATGTAGGGGGGTGGTGGGGGGGTTGGGGGAAACCTTTTTTTAAATCTCCTCCTCAACGGAGATGCGACCTTTACCGTGTCGTATCTCCGTTCGCGCTACGGCCTAACATCGTGGAGTCGGCGGCCTCCAGCTGGGATCGACCTCGAAGACTCCGGTCGCAGGGCCTGGACTTACCATCTCGGAGGCTTCGGCCGTTGGGCCCTGCAGACCGCAACATCTGGAGTTCGCAGGTCCCTGGCTGGCGACCGGCTTTTGGGAGCTCCAGCCGCAGCAGCTTCGACCGCCCCGAAGCACGAGGCACGATCAACCCGCCCGCAGGCCCTTCATCACCCTGCGTGGCTCGGCCGCAGCACTTTACATCGCCCGGTGGGGGCTCAGGACTCTCATCGCCCTGCGTGGCTCGGCCGCGGCATTTTCCATCGCCCGGTGGGGGCTCAGAACTTTCATCGGCCTGCTCGGCTCGACCCTGGGACTTTCCATCGCCCGGTGGGGGCTTCAAGGGGTTGGGAGCCTCGATCGCCTCGTGGCGCCACGGGAGAAGAACGAGGAGGAGATAAGACTTTGCCTTCCATCACAGTGAGGGTATGCCTAGAGCAATCACTGTTTAGTTTAGTTTAGTTTAGAGATACTGTGATGGCTGTTTTGTGTAAAAAATTGTATCTGTGTGTCTTGTGTTCTTTAATGTCTACTGCCGGACCCTGACGTGAGAGGACGCTGGCGTTGATTATTCGCCGCTTTTCCGTCAGGATAGTTTGTCTGTTTGTCTGTTTGTTTCTATGTTAATTGTATTTGTAAAGCGCTTTGTGCATGTGTTAAGGCGCTATATAAAATAAATATATTATTATTATTATTATTATAAACCTTGCCCTCTCACCATGAACCTATGACCTTTACTTTTTGATTCCCGTCCGGGGTAAAATACTCTGCGCATTCAACCTTCCCCTTATACACCTTCATGATTGGCTCTCGGCTCTCCTTATAGCTCTGCCCATACAAGGAAATAATAGCAAAGCACTGCTCGAACTACTGACGATGGTTAGACAAGCACCTATCTATGTCTATACTATCCATTTACAAAATCCCATTTACGAGCACATGATCCTCATAATATTATACCCTGACACTATATATTTTAAGGATGGCGATCCTTGCCTACAATACTTCGAAGGGGCCGAAGTTGATATTGATCCTTCGGATGAAGGAGCTGCCAAAGGAACCACAATTGATCACATCATCTACGCTGTGCAGTTTGGAAGAATACAAGTGAATTGAATGACACTGCAAATGTGCGATTCTGCGAGGCCTGGACGGGACAGATGTTGAAAGATTTGTACAACAGATATATCGGTGTTGACTTTAGGATACAAGTTTCAGAGTAAGTATTTACCATCGAGTGACTTGTGATGAGAAGCAATTTGCGCTCGCAAATATATCTGAACCTCCAGTACCCTGTACCCCAGAACATTAGTGATGATAACTCAATACGTTCAAACAGGGCTGGAGCAAATGTGTTTGTAGACAATAGGTAAATGAAGACTAATGTGACCATCTATGGATTAATATAAGCGCAGGGTCAGTTCCCGTTTAATAGTGAAAATAGGAATAGCCTCGCGCTTTAAATTATGCATTCAGCAGTGTACCTTTATGTGATAGGGTATGGAGTGTCTATTATCTCCAAACGCTTGAACAGAGGTATCTTCACCTGCTCTACTACTGAATGCTCGATTTTAATACCAACAGTCCTCAGTCAGTGAGAACAGGTTACACTTCCTCCAGAATAACACCGGAGCCCTGCAAGGATTCGTTTTCAGTCCACTGCTCTAGCACCTTTACCTTGAGTACATGCCCAAATCTGTAACAATTGTATAGAATCGAAAATAGTTGAGAACAAGGTGCATGCGTTACACTTACCAACAATCTGTCGCGGGGCAAGCACATTGATGCGACATCCAAGAAGGCACACTAACGCCTCCACTTCAGGTGGAGTCTGAGGAAATGTTGCCTGTCAACAGTAACTTTTACAGTGTTCTCGGGAGGTACCGTAGACAGCATACTATCGGGTTGGACCACATTTTGGATCGGGTACATATTTGTCTAGAGCGCGAGAAATTGCAGGGATTTATAAATGTAGGCCAATCCATCGCACATAACAGACGTTCCACCATTAACTCCATCTACACATCACGTTGCCTCGAAAAGAAAACGGTAATCGTAATCAACTTGCCCATACCGGCCAGTTCATCTTTCCCTAACTCAAGTCATGCGAAAGGTATAGATGTTTTAACGCGAGCACTACCAGATAACGTATTAGCTTATTTTCCTTCGTTATCAGGTTCCTGCACGAACCCTCCATTGACCAGGGCACTGATCAATTCGCCTCCACACCATTTCGCACACTAGATATTGTCTAAGTAATTGATGCACTACAATACGCTTCAATGCTGCGAACTATATTCTGCACTCTGGATCATCCACATTGCTCTGCCTCTTGTCATAGAGTTATCGAATCCTACAGCACGGTAACATGCCTTCTATCCAGCTTGCCTATGCGGACCAATGTGCCCCATCTACTCTAATCCCTCATATCCACCTTTCATCCACATTACTCTAAATCTTTCCGATTCATGAAGCGGTCTCACTGTCTTTGTCACAATTTCTGCCTCAAATACTTCCCCTGGCTGTTCATTTTCTATGTTATTCCATATCCCCACCATCTGACGTCATCGAGTTTGAACTGATACTGTCTATGGAATTCTGTGGAATTCTCTGCCTCAGAAAGCAGTGGAGGTCAATTCTCTGAATGAATTCATGAGAGAGGTAGATAGAGCTCTTAAGGGTAGCGGAGTCAGGGGGTATGCGGAGAAGGCAGGAACGGGGTACTGATTGAGAATGATCAGCCATGATCACATTGAATGGCGGTGCTGGCTCGAAAGGCCGAATGGCCTACTCCTGCACATATGATCTATTGTCTATTGTCTATATATGGTATATCTGATGTGTCTGGATACCATGCAAAACAAAGCTTTTTACTGTAGCTCGGTAGGTGTAACAATACTAAACTTAAACCTGAATCTCAAACCTAAAACGCCTCTCATCTTAATTGTTTACAACAACGCGATCCCAGCGGGATGTTTCATGGCTTACAGAAGCATTGCATCATCCATTGTTCCAGACGTACACTTCTGCACACTTAAATAACATGCTTTTAACAAATAAATTGCTTTGTGTTTTCACATAACTCGAAATCTCCAAATGCACTTGTCCGGTTCGATGGAGAGCAGGATTAAGCAATGTGGCTTGAGCAAATGTTAATAATTCTCACAAATTGACGGACAATTCAGGGATTAATTGAAATAGCCAACAATAATCTGCATTCTGTGTCTTCCTCCTAGCTTCATTTGCAGGACGTTAACTGATTGTAAACATGTATGGCATATCTGAACTGAATGGACAGCGTGCAAAGCGACGCATTTCGCTGTATCTCGGAACGTGAGGCCCAGCAGAACCTCACCTAAGCTAATGATCTGACGTAAGTAACAACTATGATCTCTACTAAGATTGTCCATGTAACACAAACAGAATTAATATGCAAAATAAGGTGTTGAATGGGGGTTATCTACAAATTAACTGTTGGACAAATGCGAGGACAAGGTGGGGAGTGGGCACAGGAGGATGATCGCACGGAATCACCTGATACTCTATAGTGGGCCGTACTAATTGCCGGGCATCTGCAATACAGGAGTACATACATTCAGAAAACTCAGTTGACGTCCGTCCAGGAACGAAAGTAATGTTATGTCAGAAGTGAATGATCTTATCAAAGTTCGAACCATGTCCCCAGCACCCTCTTTGCGTCAAGTCTTCCCTTCAGATTCCTCGTAAATCTTGCCACTCTCATCTTAAACCTGTGATATCTGATTTTTGATTCTTCATCCTGGATAAAAAAGACCTCATTCATCCTATCATGGTTTTACACACCTTCATATCATCACCCTTCAGTTTCCTTCGCTCCAGGAAATAAATAAAGTCCTCACCCTCCCAGGACGGACATACAAGGAAATGGAAGTCCTGCTATAACTACTGACGGTGTTACCACATGCGGAGAAACGTGCAGAGACTGGATCAAGAGACGTAGTCACACAGCAGAGAAACAGGCCCAAGAAATCTCCGTGTCAATGCTATCCAAATACTCAATCACATTTACTAGCACTTGGTCCACAGAATATTATGCCCTGGCTCTCTATCTTTTAAAGAATGTGATGCCTACCTTTGAAGCGGCGAAGAGCCAGAAGTCGAGATTTATCCCCAGCATAAAGTGGCTGTGAGACGACCAACAATTGATCAAATCCTCTGCTGTGTACAGTTGCAAAGACCAACAAGTGAATTTGTTTTGCCATTGATTTGTGGGGCTTGCCCTAACGGGATAGACCATCAGACCATTAAGCAACGGGTATATGGATGATTACGTTAGGATCAGAAGATCAGAATATTAATTCACCTTGGAGTGACTGAGATGAAGTGTAATTTACTCTCTCAGATTTATCCGAATCTAGAGTACACTCTACCCCAGAAAACGGTGATTTATTTAATACAAACAGGGTTGGAGCGAAGTTCCTTGTGGACAAGAGGGAATTGAAAACTAATGTGGCGAGGTAAGGAAAGGAACTCGAGACCAGGATCAGTTTGAAAATTATGGTGGTAAAGGTCTGCACATGCCTGAGCTTGACATTGTGTGCGTGTTGCCGGGTGTACCTGTGTCCACAGTGGGGGGTGGGGAGGGGACGGGTTTGTGTCCGTGTGTCCGTGAGTACCTGTGTCCACAGTGGGGGGTGGGGAGTGGAGGGGTTTGTGGCCGTGTGGCCGTGTGTAACTGTGTCCACATTGGGGGGTGGGGAGGGGGGGGGGGTTGTGTCCGTGTGTCCGTGAGTACCTGTGTCCAGAGTGGGGGGTGGGGAGGGGGGGTTGTGGCCGTGTGTCAGTGTGTACCTCTGTCCAGAGTGGGGGGTGGGGAGGGGAGGGGGTTTGTGGCCGTGAGGCCGTGTGTACCTGTGTCTACAGTGGGGGTGTGGGGAGGGGGAGGGGTGTGGCCATGTGAACCTGTGTCCACAGCGGGGGGTGGTGTTGGGAGGGGTTTGTGGCCGTGTGTCCGTGTGTACCTGTGTCCACATTGGGGGGTAGTGAGGGGAGGGGGTGTGGCCATGTGTCCGTGTGTACCTGTGTCCAGGGCCTAGGTATGTGCTTCGCCCTCTGCCACTGCTTCCTCAGCTCGACGGCCCACGGACCTCAGTCAGTGACGATAGGCGACAACATCTACCCCATACAGACGTTCAACACCGGCGCCCTGCAAGGATGATTTATCGGTCCCCGACGATTCTCTCTTCACGCTGTCCACTGTTCACTATAATTTCGTCAACAGGTTCGCTGACGACAACCCTGTGAAGGGCCGGAACAGGGACAATGATGAGGCGGAGTTCAGGAAAGAGATAGTGAGCTTACTCACGTTGTGTCAGAACAATAGCCTCTCCCTCAATGTCATCAAGACGAAGGGGCTAGTTATGAATTTTTGGACGCAAGGTGGAGTATATGCGTAAATCAGGAATAATGGCGCGGAATTGGAAATAGTTGCGGCTCAAGTTGTTTGCGGTAAATATTACCACCGATGTGTCCTGGATCAACCAAGCAGATCACACAACCAAGAAGGCGCACTCGACTTCCGGAGGAGACGGACAAAACTTCTACAAACACCTTGAGATGCACCATTGAAAGCACGCGGTCGGGATGCATCACAGCCTGGTTTGGATACAGTTCTGCCCAAGACGACGAGAAATTGCAGAGATGTTGTCGGTTATACCCATGACTGATATGATTGGATGACATTGAAAACCACGCTTTTCGCTGCAACTCGGTACATGTGACAATAATAAATCTATCCAAACCCTAATGACCAACGTAATGACTGGAGATAAGTAACAACTGTGATCAGAACGGCAATATAAGTGCTATGATGGGACAAAGATTACCCGCGTGGCACAGCCGATGCTGATGTACAAGAGAAGTTGACGAATCGCTGTTAACCGCAAATGAACAGTTCGACAAATGCCAGAGAAGATAACGTATGTGGGCAGGAGACAGAATAGAGTAAAATGCTCACACTGTATTGTGGACCGCAGTTATTGCCGGGCATCTGAAATAAAAGAGGATAAAAGGAAAAACCCAGAAGATTCGGAAGACATCCTCTTGAGAGGACAACGTATCTCGTGTCAGAAATCAATGACCTTAGCAAAGCTGCTATCTCGTCGAAACAAATGCACGGGTGCTATTGTTTCGCAAAGCACACGCCAGCAAATTTTGGCGTTGCACCGCCCTCTGAATTAGAGTGTAAACTGGCTCATCAGCGCACCTCAACATTGCTGCAGAGTCAGTTGCTGCCCAACATTTATTACTCAACATACAAGGAAATAGTGCAGAACCCTGCTATAACTACTGACGGCGATACCACGTGTGGAGAAACGTGCACACACTGGCCCAACAGTCATTGAGTCACAGAGCGTAGAAATAGGAAGAAAAACTGTCTGCATGTATGCTGTCCAATTACTCAATCCCATCTACCAGAACTTAGTCCGTAGAATATTATGTCCTGGCGCTATCTTTTTTTAAGGAAAGAGATACTTACCTTCGACTCGGGGCAGAGACAGAATTTTAGACCTATCCGTCGCATCAAGTGGCTCTCAAAGGCGAACAATTGATCAGATCATCCATTCTGCGCAGCTCGTAAGAACGAGAAGTGAATGTGTTGACCCGGACATCGTGACTTCTGCGAGAACTTTGCAGGATAGATGTTGAGAGAATTACAGCCGCCTATGGATGATCACGTTCGGATTATCGTTCAGGATAAGAATTCACCTTGGAGTGACTGAGGTCAGATGTAAAATATTCTCGCAGATGTATCTGAATCGTAGACAGTATTATCTACCCCAATAAACAAGAATGACCATTTATGAAATGCAGACAGGATTGGGGCGAAGATCTTTGTGAGAAATAGGGAAATGAAAACCAATGTGACTTGGGTGGAAATGAATATGAAACCAAGAACAGTTTGTAATTATGATCTTGAATTCAAAACATATTTGAGCTAGGCATTGTGCGTGTGACCGTGTGTACCTGTGTCTGGTGGGGAAGGGGTGGCTGTTATCTCCAAACTACGAGACCTAGGAATCTGCTCGTCTCCGTCACTGCTTTCAAGGCTGTAATGCCCACGGACCTCAGTCAGTGAGGATAGGGGACAGCATCTCCTCCATAATAACTCTCCACATCGGTGTCCTGCGAGGATGCGTTCTCAGTCCCCCCACTATTTTACATTTGCGCTCTCGACTGTACGGACAAATTTGTCTAATCACATCCACAGTTTTTCCCACAAAATCACTGTGGTGGGTCTAATCAGGAAGAATGACAATACGGAGTACGGGAAAGAGATAGAGAACTGAGCTACAGTACATGGTGCCAGGACAATAATCTTTTCCCCAATGCCAGCAAGACGAAGCAGCTATTTATTGACTTCAGGAAGCGTGCTGCAGTGCAGGCCAAACCAGCATCAATGGTGCAGAAGTGGAAAAAGGTTGATAGTTTCAAATTTCAAAGGTCGAAGTTCAAATTTCAAAACCACTATATTTGGTCCCGTGGGGCAATCTACAGAGGCACGTAGAGTAGTACAAAAACTATTGGGGGGGGGGGAGGGCGGCGGTTAATAGGGTGAGCTGCGGGACAGGGGTGGTTGGGAGTTGAGGAGCTGAACAGCTTTGGGTACAAAGGTTGTCATTCTCCTCTGTGTCCTACAGCCTGGACAGCGATGCCGGCGTCCTGACAGGAGCCACTCAAACGCAGAGAACAGGACGTGTGAGGGGTACTCTAAAATCCTGCCAGCTGACCCTAGCATTCCCCAAATGCAACAACCCAGAAGGCACACGCACTCACCCCTTATATCCCGAGGAGACAGAGAATTCTCGGCATGTCTCCAGTGACTATTCCAAACGTTTGAAGATGCACCATAGAAAGCCTAATGTGGGGTTCCATCACAGCTTGTTTAGAGAAAAGCTCTGCTTAGGAACGCAAGGGATTGCAGAGATATGTTGATGTAGCCCAGTCCATCACACAGACCAGACTTCCCACCACTGATTCCATCTACACTTTTACGTTGCATCGGAAAAGCAGCCAATATAATGAAAGACCTGTTTCACCCCGACCAATCATTCTTCTCCCTGCTCCACTCAACATGATGTACAAAAGCGTGAAAGCGTGAAAGCGCGCACCACCTGTAGCTCCTTCCCGTCTGTTATCGGGCTTCTTAATGGTCCTTCCATAAGCTATGCTACTGTTGAATTCACATTCCCCCATTGATGACATTGCACTTTGTTTGTGGAGCTGATGCGCTACATTGCTGAAACTATATTCCGCAATCTGTATCTTCTCCTTTGCTCTATCTATGGGACTTCAGTGCGAACTCATTGTACCTATGCATGGAATATCTGGTGTACGTGGATAACATGTAAAACGCAGGGGTTTTTTCACTTCGGTACATGTAACAATAATAATCCCAATCCTAAACCTGTGCCTGAAACCTAATGTGGTCGCATCTTAATTGTTTACAACACCGCCAAGCCACTGGGAGGTCTCAAACGTTAGAGACGAATTGCATCATCTGTCGCTCTAGCTGCGCACGTCAGAACGGTTAAATAAGAATTTCTGCATCTGCTTGAATGTGTCTTTTGTGTTTTTACAAAGCTCGAATTCTCCAACTGTGCATGTCCGTTTCTTAGGACAAAGGTAGACCAGAATTACGCAATGCGGTTTGCGCAGATGTTGTTGATTCTTACAAATTTACAGAGAAATCAGTGTTTGACGAGAATAAAGAACGGTATTCAGAATTATATTCTGTATCACGAACTTCAGTTTGCATTCTGTATATTTCTCTTTGCTCTATCACGTATAAGTTTGAACAGCTGCATCTACATATGATATATCTAAATATTTTTGGATAACATGCAAAACAAAAATGTCCACCGTACCCCAGTACCCATGACAGTAATGGACCTTACCTGAGCTAACCAAAAGTAATGATCTGCGGTGAATAACAACCGTGACCAGAGAGGTAATGTTCATAATATGATGGAGACTCAGATTGGAGATGATGTTGATCTACGTGATGAATGGATGTTAACAACAAATGAACTGTTGGACAAATGCAAAGAAGGGCGGCGAGAGGGGAGAGGATGTCCAGCACAGTAAATTTGTTGATATTGTACAGCAGACCGTAGTAATTGCCGAGCTTCTGAGACAGACGAAGATGACAGGATATACTCAGAAGAGACAGAGAGTCATACAGCGCGCAAACACGCCCGTCCACCCAACTTGCCCCTGATGAGCAATATGCATCATCGACGCTCGGCCCACCTGGCAACTTAGGGCAATATCCTTCGAAACGCAACCCATCTATGTGCATCTCTAAATGTTTCTTAAACATTGCGATAGCACCTGCCTCCTCTACCTCCTCTGGCAACTCGATCCACACAACTACCATGCTTTGTTTAAATAATTTGCCGTTCAGGTTTCTATTAAATCTCACCCCTCAACCTGAACCATGTCCTCTGGTTCTCGATTCCCCTACTCTGCTTAAGTTTGTGCATTCACACTATCTATTCCTCTCATGATCTTGAAAACCCCAAAAGATCATCCTTGGTCCTCCTGCGCACCAATAAATAAAGTCCTCGACTCCTCAAACTCTCTGTATTGCTCAGACACTCGAGTGCTGGCGACATCCGAGTAAATCTGCTCTGTATCCTTTCCATCTTAACACCATCTTTCCTCCAACAGGATCACCAAAACGGAACACAATACTCTGAGGCAGAATGTCTTGTACAACTGCAACATGACCTCCCAACATCGATATTCAATACTGTGATTGATGATGGCCAATGTGCCAAATGCCTTCTTGACCAAACTGTCTACTTGTGACGCCACTTCCAAGGAGCTGTGTAGCTGCACTGTTGGATCCCTCTTCACTACAACACTCCTCAGAGCCCTGCAATTCACTATGTAACCCGTGCGCTGGTTTGACTTCCCAAAATGCAAAACTTCATACTTATCTGCATTAAACTTCGTCAACAATTCCTCAGCCCACCAGCTCACCTGATCAAAGTCCTGTTGTCATTCTTAGCAACTATCTTCGCTATCTGCAATAGCACCAACGTTAGTGACATCTGCAAACTTACTAGTGATGTATTGTACATTCTCATCCAAATCATTGACATAGACGTCAAACAGCAATGGGCCCAGCACCGAACCCTGAAGTGTGTAAGAATCATTGGAGGCATGCCGAATTTCCTCAGATTCCTAGTGATGTGCTTTCTTGGCTGACGCTTAAATATGGTCGTTGCGCGACAGATCATTGGTTATATTAATGCCATGGAATTTCAAGTTCTCAACCATTTCCACTTTGGCCCCATTGATGCAGATTGGGGCAGGGTGCTCCATCAAGATTCCTGCATACAATAACTAGCTCCTTCATCTTGCTGGCTTTGAGTGAGAGGGTGCTCTCCCGAAACCCACCGTGTTGCTCAGCTCCCCGTCTTCCTCTTGTGCTCCGTGTCGTCATTGTTCATGATCCGCCCACCACAGACTAGTCTCCTGCAGACTAGTAGAGGCGGTGAGAGCCGAATTTGGCAGCACAGTCCTGAGTGTACAGCGGGGGACTGCATCCGAGCCAGTTGCACTCCACACATTCACTCTCAGGGTGGCCGATCTTACGCCTGCCTCAGTAACCGTTGGTGCAGGTACACCAGAGACTCACTGGGCAGGTGACATTCCTCCAGACATCCTGTTCAAAGCGGCGGGCGAATGTATTGAGCTCTTCGGGGAGGGACCCACTGTTGCCATCGATGTTACCCGCCTTCGCTTTGTAGCCCGTTCTGGCGTGCAAGCCTTGCCACATTCTGCGGGTACACGTCTCGCTGTCTTAAGTCTCCAGCTTGGTCCGAAATTCCCTCTAGGCATCCTCAATGGCTCTGCGATGGTCACAGATAGATTACCTGTGCCAGACAGCATAGTTTGACTTGAACGCTGCAAACTTGGCGAGGCGGTCGAGTTACTGCCTTGCAGCCCCAGAGGCCCAGTGCCGGATTAACCAATTAGCAAAAGTAGCATATGCTACGGGCCTCGCATTTTCGAGGGCCCCGCATTAAATGCTTCTTCAGACTGAAGATTTTCTTTTTAAACTAAAATACTTTATTTCTGAGTGTTGCTTTGCACGAGCCAACCTTACCCTTTTCCCCAACCCTCTCCCCAACCCCACGACAGTCCCGACTGAAATTAAACGGCCCCTGTAACGGCCCCAGTAACGCATGGCTCAGTTTGGGCACGGCGATCTGCGGGCGAGTCTCGTTCCCCGGCGCTGTGCGGCCACTCCGTCCCACCGGTCGCTCCACACTCCGTCGCGGTTCAGAGACGCTTCCTATCCGGGCTCCGGCTTCTCCTGCGGCCACTCCACCTCTTGCTCCGGGGGGGGGGGCTGACGAAGCCCCTTTCCACGCTGATGGGCTGCCCGGCCAGCTCTGACCCGTTCAAAACCCTCCATGGCCGCCTGCGCCTCCTTGTAGCCCAGGTCTCGTACTCTACCAGAGCGTCGCCCTTGAGGTAGCCGGTGCGTCGGTCCAGGTTGAGGTGCAGGTTCTTGATCGCAAGGCACTTGGCAAACCTGTCGTGGATGTCCTTCCTCCTCGGCGGCTTCCTCGTGGACCCCGTTCACAAACAGGATCCACCCCTCCACCGATCGTTGAGGGCCCGGCTCGTCGCCGTCTTGATCCACGGAGTCGTAGTCCTCTCGCAGCCTGAATCGAGCGCCTTCCTCGGATACTTTAGTCGCCCTCGTCGTCGATGGCGAAGTCCTCGCCGCCCGCCTCATGGAGGTCCAGCAGAAGATGGGCGACCCTTCGGAAGGGTCTCGACCCGAAACGTCACCCATTCCTTCTCTCCCGAGATGCTGCCTGAGCCGCTGACTTACCCCAGCATTTTGTATCTACCTCCGGACAGTGGAGGTCCGGGCGCCGCCTAGCGGAGGTTGCGTTAACCCTCCACCCGGCCCCGGCGGCCGCCACTGGGGCGCGGGGCTGCAACGTCACCTTGTCCCGTATTTGGGTGTGAGGAAGTTGGAAACCCCTAGATAAAGGGCCGGATTAACTTTGTAGCAAAAGTACCATTTGCTACGGGCCCCGGACTAGTTTAATCCGGCCCTGTAGAGTCCCGCCTTTGATCCTGACCACGGGTGCTGTCCATACGGAGTTTGCACGTTCTCTCCGTCACTTGCGTGCGTTTTCTCAGGCAGCTCCGGTTTCCTCCCACACTCCAAAGACGTACAAGTTTGTAGATTCATTGGCTTGATATAATTGTAAATTGCCCCGCGTGTGTGCAGGATAGTGTTAGTGTACGGGGATCGTCGGTCAGCGCCGAAATGAATGAATGAATGAATGAATGAATGAATGAATGAATGAATGAATGAATGAATGAATGAAGGAAGGAATGAATGAATGAATGAATGAATGAATGAATGAATGAATGAATGAATGAATGAATGAATGAATGAATGAACGAATGAATGTTTATTGGCCAAGTATGCATATACAAGGACTGTGCCTTGGTGCCCTGCTCACAAATAACAATACAAACATACAGTTAACTATTAAGAATGAAGCATAAACATATCAAACCAATAAGTATACACCATTACGGTATGAACATGTGGGTGAAAATAAACCAGACCAAAAAAGATTCTACAGACTTTGGTTATTGAATAGAACTACCACTAGTGGAAAAATGCTATTTTTATGTCTGGCTGTGGCTGATTTGACAGTCCGGAGTCGCCTTCCAGAGGGAAGTGCTTCAAAGAGTTTGTGGCCAGGGTGAGAGGGGTCAGAGGTGATCTTCCCGCTCGCTTCCTGGCGCTTGCAGCGTCAATGGGGAGAAGTTTCCGCCAACAACCTTCTCAGCTGTGCGAATGATCCGTTGCAACCTCTGGATGTCGTCCTTGGTGGCTTAGCCTAACCAGACCATGATGGAACACAGATAACAAAGGTACTAGAGTGCCAAGCTAGACCACTGGACTCTGAAAACCGTAGTAGGGCATGGGTAAATTTCAGCGCCATTTTAGCAGGCAGATTCTGTGTGTTGGACTGGGCAGTGTTCAGAACTCTCTGCGATTTCTTACTATATAAAATGTTTGCAAACAATTATTTTTGTTCAACTTATTGGATGTTGATGACATTTATGACTATTTTTTTAAGAGTTGCTGCTTCGTGATCTTTAAACTTTGGATGATACTGATTGAATATTTGCATTAGAGATCCACTCTGTCTGTATCTGGCCAATTGATCATATTTAAAACTGTTCTTTCCTTTATCTGTTAATTTAATTTCACATCCACGAGCTGTGTCGCTTCTGGTTTTATTTTAAAAAGACATGGAAGCAGAGATTAGGCATTTTCAAAGAACAGAACTGTACTGCGTCCACAGTATAATACTTAGAGGCAAGAAAATTTCATTTGGTGAATTGATCAGTTAAAAACACTTGACAGCCACTAAAAAGATCAATGCTGCCTGACGCGGTACAGAAGTATGAATCCAATTCAAATAGACACAGTGTTGGAGTAAATCACCGGGTCAGGCAGCATCTCTGGAGAAAAAGGATGGGTGACGTTTCAGGTTGGGACCCTTTTCAGACAGGGGGGGTGAAGTGCTGGTATAAATCAGGACCTGGTCATTTCATTGGGTAGCTGATATGCGAAACAATGGATATCTCGCACACAAAATGATGTAAATCTTACCATGAATGGCAGAAATAAAAAGTGTTATCCTTGTTTATAAAGTTCATTTTTGAATGATATAAAATTGAAGGCGGTTGGTGCAATATACGTCTTACCCACAAACGTGTCGTTATGAGATATTCACTTTTGAAAACTCCATCAATCACAAAAAAACCCACGAAGGTGCCTGTGTTATTTGACCAACTTATCGGTTGAATTAAATATGAATTGTTAACAGGTTGTAGGGTAGTGGGTAAGGATTGTGTTAATGCATGTAACTAATTTTTCAAAAAAGTGAGGGTTAGCAATATTTTGCACCGATTCCTCAATTATATGTTAAATTCAAAACTAAACTATGGTAGTAATGTACATATTCATGTCTAAAGCTAGCGCCTCTGTATCAGTGTATGTATGTATGTATGCATACACTAATATAGAATGAAAAGAATGAAAAGATATCTTGTTCATAGTTATTTTATTCACAATATTAGGATTTTTGGAAATAGGTTTGATGTCACTGATTGCGAATGTGTATGGGTAGACCCTAATGAAATGTATGTGAGAGAACAGTGATCATCATAAGGAGAACCATCTGCTGAGAAGTGTGCCATGGCGATATATATATATATATATACAGAGAGAGAGAGAGAGAGAGAGAGAGAGAGAGAGAGAGAGAGAGAGAGAGAGAGAGAGAGAGAGAGAGAGAGAGAGAGAGAGAGAGAGAGAGAGAGAGAGAGAGAGAGAGAGAGAGAGAGAGAGAGAGAAAGAGAGAGAGAGAGGAGAGAGAGAGGGAGGGGAGGGAGGGAGGGAGGGAGGGAGGGAGGGAGAGAGAGAGAGAGAGAGAGAGAGAGAGAGAGAGAGAGAGAGAGAGAGAGAGAGAGAGAGGGGAGAGAGAGAGAGAGAGAGAGAGAGAGAGAGAGAGGAGAGAGAGAGAGAGAGAGAGAGAGAGGAGAGAGAGAGAGAGGAGAGGAGGAGAGAGGGAGAGAGAGAGGGAGAGGGAGAGGGAGAGGGAGAGGGAGAGGGAGAGGGAGAGGGAGAGGGAAGGGAGAGGGAGAGGGAGAGGGAGAGGGAGAGGAGGAGGGAGAGGGAGAGGAGAGGAGAGGGAGAAGGAGAGGGAGAGGGAGAGGGAGAGGGAGAGGGAGAGGGAGAGGGAGAGGGAGAGGGAGAGGGAGAGGGAGAGGGAGAGGGGAGAGGGAGAGGGAGAGGGAGAGGGAGAGGGAGAGGAGAGGGAGAGGAGAGGGAGAGGGAGAGGGAGAGGAGAGGGAGAGGGAGAGGGGAGAGGAGAGGGAGAGGGAGAGGGAGAGAGAGACGGAGAGAG